>NW_008237226.1:9995920-10002988 GCF_000691975.1 Corvus brachyrhynchos | reverse complement strand
ATCTTGGCAGAATATGGTGTTCAACAGCACAACACTGGGCTTCCATAGCACTGGCTGATGGTTTTGGGATCCTCAGGTCTAGTCACAAGAAACCACACATTAAGAAAATAGTCAAAGCAGACCTAAGACAAAAGAGACTTAACAACACAGGCTTCAGAAAGGTGCAGAGACATGGAAAAAAAAAGCAACCAGACTCAAACCAAATTCACATCAATATTGGCGCATACAAAGGTTGTAGATTGAAAAGAAACTCACCATCCCCTCTTCTAAAGGGCTGGCTTCTCCTCAAGCATTTAAAAGAAGTAACATACTTTGTTTTTCTAATTTTCTATTGCTCAAGGCATGAAATGGTAGTGAAAATAAATTACAAGCCCTGTACCTGCTAATGCTCAGTAGTATCTTCCCAAGATTTCACCCGTGTCTCATCAGAAGAAAAAATGACTAATGTATAACTTGAATGCTGAATGTATCTTCTCTCTTAAAAACATTTCTAGACAACTAGAGGATTTTATTTATGGAAACAAAACCTAAAATCAAAGGATCACTTGAGCTTGCAAATTACAAACCACTGAACTGCTTAGACTTCTTTTCTGCATGAAAACACATCTAATGAAAACACATGAGACAGTAGTTATTACAAGGAAGTACAACCCCAAAGCCATATTTAATTGTTCTGCCTGCAGTAGTTGAAAAAACTGTAGAAGGGTGTAACTCGTTGAGATTCAAGACATCACAGAAGATGCTTCCTTCCAATGTCCCTGGCTAACCTCTGTCCCAGACTGTGTCTAGCATTTCCTTTGCTTGACCTGTCTGTCCTCAGTCCTAATTCTCACTAGATGTAATCCATCGTCTTACAGGCTGAATAAAAGCAGTAATCTTTGTCTGCCACCATGAGTCTGCAAAAACTGTAAGTGATCTCTACACAAAACTTCTCCATCCAACCTAAGAATAGCTCAGATTTTGCAGAGCAAATCCTTATACAGAATGCCAAAATATGCCTATGTATGAAGGACTCCGTGAATTTTAAAATTCACTCTGAAGTTTCTGTAGTAGAAAAAAACCACATTTCTAATTTCAAAAGCTCTTAGACACATAGCAACTAAAAGCTCTCATAGACAAAGTAGGAATTACTACCGATTTACTTCCTGGAAGTATTTTCCTGACTTGCTGGAATTTAAAAACCAAAATATGTAACTCCATATTGGTTATTTGTTTTATATGGCATGTGTGAGGAAGGCTTTTTACTTTATTAAAACCAGCTTAGCAACAAAAACGTATCTAAAGATGGAGTGAGAACAGTCCTGCAATCTGATCTACATGAGCTGCCACTTGCACTTAACCATCCCCATCACAAACAGCAATCCAAGTTGGAAGGTTTACCAGCAAATTGTTACAAACATAGGAGTCCCCTGTATTGTGCTTGCACTATACAACCACATTTTACAGAAGACCAAAGATGTTAAACCCTGTAGTTCAAGTGTTTCATTCTGCTCTCAGCTGTACAGTATGCAAGAATGGTGAAGAGTACTACGGTGCAGTAAATATGGCCACCACACCACTGCACGTGGGTACTGGACTCTATTTTGCTTTTTGTTTTTACTTTTGCAGTCTCTTACAAGATCTACAGCTACATTTAAGAATTATGGTATGGCAAGTTCAAAAGGGTTTTCAGGCATGGCAGGGTATTACTGCACTCCATAGACTTCTCTCTAGGGAGAAAAAATAGGTTTTTTCCGTTTGTCAATTTTCCTCTCACACACCAGCATTACCTCGGAGTGACCCTTGAGTATTTTATTTATCTTTGAACAGATAATTATTATTTTAAATTAACATGTAAGTACTGTTGCAATTGAGGAGAAGATTCATGTTTAATCAGTAGTGGATCCCATGGAAAAAGAAACCATTTCAGAAATCAAATCTAGTCTAATGGGCAACCATGGCAGTTCACAGGTGATTTATTGCTCATGAAATATCAAAATGGAATTACTTCACCAGTACGCGCAGGCAGAGAGACAGATGTGGGTGACAGCCTACTGCCTTATGAGCAACACAGACACAGGAATTCTTGAATTTGCACAGGAGGAATGAGGACAGAAAATAAGCTGGGGAATAAAAGATGATGTCTCCTAAAGCCATCTGAATCTAAGAGCACACATCCATTCAATGCATGATCTAATTCCTCTGTCTTAAGCAATAACCTTAAGCCTACAAACAGGTATATGTATCTGCACATGACTGTAAGCAGAGTTTAAATAATCCTGTCTGGAGGTTAAAAAAATTACTCACTAATTAGATCTAATTAAATGTTTAACCCAAGTGCCTCCACCATTCTTCACCAAAAAAAGGTTTGACTGCCACTCACTAAATGCTGCTAACACTATTTTTCCCAGTATTGCACTCATGAATCTCCAAAAGCAGTACAAATTCTCTATGTGCTGTAGTTTTTCAATCTCCTTCTACACACAGATATATTTCCCCTGCAGCTTTATGTAATTTTATTTGCTTTATACCTCTGAAATTTTGAATTTATTTTAGAAACAGCCATCTGAAAAGCCATTGCAAATCAACTCTTAAGAAAAGCTGTGCTAATGCATTACTGGGGTATTGCTACCACTAGCAAAGCTTAAGTGGGAAAGAGCTTAATCTTGCAAAGGTGCTGAGGCACACCCTGACACACACTGCTCTGCTGTCACTAAACACACCTCAGTCTTTAACAGCAAAAAGCTACTTGCATGCCATCTCTTCCAAATATGGAAGTACCTACCTACATGGAATTCATAGGCATGAAACATTTGTTTAAAGCTTAGATTTCTTTTAATTCAATAAAACCACAGTGACCTAGAGCTTCACACAAAAAAACCCCGAAATATGTATTGTCTGAGCAAGTTGCTCATACTAGAACCATCTAGAACAAACAATTAAGAGAATATGAACTCGACCTCCAAAAGAACAATTTCTTTTTTTCCTGCGCTGGGTATATAAAGGGAGAAAGGGGCGCAGATATCCTATTTTGTTGTGAAAGCAATGCTGACCTTTTCAAAGGAAGCTTTTAATCAGGTAGCACAAATGCACATTCATCTAAGGCACTTACACTGCCCATGATCATCATCACAGTACCTGAACACCTCAAAATTTCTTCTTTTCACTGTTATTCCTCGCCCCCCTATGGGAAAATTCTGGTTGCCCTGGCATGAACAGCAGTTAAAGACATAAAAATAAAAGCATATGCTCAAAAATGAGCTTTGCAACCTATACAAATAAACTTGTGATCACTTTTCTTTAAAGAAAATTCTACAGGTGGCTGTTATTCTGTATATATTTTAGGTGCAAAACCACCAAGGCTGGCTCTGCTCAATCAGATCAAGTCTTGGAGCAAACCACCAACACTCAAGTTAAATCAGACTACTAAGCCCAGACAGGAGTACCTTATGGATGTTCAGCTCCCAAACTGGTACTTTCACACTGCTCTGACCTGCATTTCTTGCTGGAGAACACTTTTGGATGAGCTCACCTCAACTGTGCTCATCCAATAGTCTGGATCAGACAATCCTTTGGAGAATACTTTCGTGTCCTGCTGTCCCATATACATAAAATTCCTTCAAGTCAGGATTCAAGAGAAGATGAAGCAGGCGTTAAGCCTCATCTTGCCTGACTTTGGATACAGTTAGAGTCAAGTCCTGGGATTTGCTCCTAAAGTTCAAAGTATAGAGAAAACCTAGCTTTGTGCAAGGTCTCACATTGGTAGTAGGTGGAGATCTCTATCCAGGTTTCAGAGTAGCATCTCAGCTGTAGAGTACCTTGTGTGTAGCTATTGTGGATACACCACTTGTGTTCAAACACGTATCAGTGCTCGCCAGTTTCAGTTATTCTTTTGTGGTCTTATAGTCTACCCTCTGGTACAAAACAGGCTTAGCAATGTTGACAGATCATAACAAAGATCAAGTGGCTGCCCTGAGATCCAGAAACAGATGAAAGTTGAAAAAATGTCTCACTTAAAATAAAATAAAACCACTAAAGAAATCAGTTATACAATGCCAATCAGCTGGGCCGGTGGGGGGGTGGGGGGGGTGGCGGAAGTAACTTATCCACAGATTACTATTTGTGAGATCCAAGAGGAAAAAACAGAGGATGTTTCTAGCAATAAAAACCCCTTGAACTTGCATGAACTTGAATTGATCTAAATGAATAATCCTATTAGATCCTCTTAACTTTGGCCAGGATATAATTATAAGGATTGGAGACAGCAGGACCAAAACCCAGCGGGGGTCTGTCCGCAAGGCTCAGCTCCACTTGAAGGAGATTTCCTATTGCCCAGGGCATGCAGGAAGACAGAGCTAGTTTACAAAAACACTCTTGGCAACCATATGAAATGGATTTTACATTGGAATGACTCAATACACCTAAGACTTCAGCTTGGCAAAAAGACAATGGCAGGGGACACCACAGGTCTGTTAAGGCATGACTGCATGTCAAGGTTGAACAGGAACCAATTCCTCATTGGCTCCCAAAACTGGGAGCTGGAGATTGAACAAAACCATGAAGTAGCAGGTTTAAAAACAGGAAAAAAGAGGTCCTCTTTCAAGCAGTCAGGAAAGTTATAATCATGGGACGCTGCATACACACAATTTACTTAAATTCAAAAAGCCTACCAGCTACCTTAGGCCTTCAAATATAAAGACAAAGACACCACTTTTTGCTGAAGAAATCCCTAGCTGTGAACCAGTGTTCACATGGGAGCTAGGAAATATGTCATAGAAGTATGAGTACTCGTTTGACCTATTATTTTATTTTCCCCTGGATAAAATGTACTGGGTCAAACAGGTTTCTGACCGTGCCAGGCCAGGCACTGAAAGAGACTACAGAAACTTTGACCTCTGCAGAGTACATGGCCAGAATTCAGGCAACCCTCCAAGACAGAAGTGAAGGCAGGTCATTCGAGAGAAAACAGTGAAACCAGTTCAGCATTTCCTTTCCCTCTCTTCCACGTCCAAAGACTGAGAGTTTCATGGTGCACTCTCCAAGGCATAGAGCAGTCTCTTCTCCCCAAACTTGACCCAAGAAAAAGCTTATTGCTCTGTACATTCTCCCAAAATGAATATTACTTAATTAAAGAAATCCTTGTTATTTTCTTGCATGAATCTTACTCTTGACAATTGCACACAGGCACTTAGGATCACCTATACATTGGTAACAGTAGCTATCACAAATCCCCACAAGCATACCTCCAGGCACTAAAACCAGCAAACTGCTGGGGAAAAATGTCACCACTGGTTCCTGCTTCACAAATTACAAGTATCAGATGTATCACCTGATGAGGAAATAAGGAATTCTTAATATGTACACATATAATTTAAAATCTAAAAAATGTTCTGAATCACAGTCAGGTTAACATTTCCTTCTCCCACTGTAATACCCAAAATGTAAATTATTAATTACCAAGCAGTAATACCCACATCTTAAATATGTGAAACAAACAGATGCAGCAGATAAAAGAAAATGCATTAAGGGGCAAGACACAAAGGCACAGAACATACATTTTCATATTCCAGTTCCCTGCCCTGACACTGACTCCCTACACTGCCTTGAAAAAAAACCACCTGTTGCCTCCATGCTTCAAATTATGTTCGTAAAATGGAGGCAATTACACTTCATCATGATCTCACAAGCATAAACTGAAGATTGTGAAATGTCTGCATATGACAGGATTGAAGGTCATACAGAAGCCAGGTAAGAGCAAGAAGCATGTTTTAACTAGCACTGAAAGTATTTTATTACCCTTGCAGATGGAGCACTCCTGTAGCCTTAGTCACCAAGTAAGATCCAGTGAGGCTGCCAAGGAAAAATTGTGTTTGACTGTTCACTCTGTGATCTAGGGTGCGATGGCAATACTGACATTCTCATATTAAATAAAAGGAATGTAATATGCATACTTTTGTATGCTGAATGCACGACAGGTTTTGGGTGTTTTTTTTCGAATGCAAAAGGAAGCGTGAAGGCTCTCGTTATTTAACAGTGCCACAGAGATTATCGGGGCATTGTAGTATCACAAAATTTGTTCACAGCAGGTAAAATTCACACCCTGCAGCGAACCAACAAAAGACCACTTAAACCCTAATTTCAGCGTTCATGGTTGAGCCAGTGACATACTTCTGTTAGCACTACATGGGGATATTTTTCTGGATCAGAATATTAAAAGCACTTGTGCTTCAACAGTGTTTCCTTCAAGGCATTTTTGGTTTCCCACAAAAGAAGTCAAGGGAATCTGTTATAATCTGAACTCCAAACCAATCTCTTTTATTTACACTTGTTGATGCAAGTAAAACTAAACGGTGGTACGCCCCTGTATTTCCATAATTTTTAAAACCATGGAAACATACACAGTTTGGCTGTTTTGTTAAAACATAATTGTATCATATTTTGGATTTTTTACCCAAATAGTTATGAAGATACACTATATTCAGAGAGCATGCTCTTCTATGAGTGAGACTTCACCATTTCTGAAAGTCAGTCAACAAGTCATCAACAGACATCAAAACAGAGAACAAGATTAGTACTAGAAAGAGAAATTTCAGTATGTAAAGATTGAGAAGAGCTACAAGTACTAAGGAAAGAAAAAGTTCGGCTTGCTTATAAAGCTATGCCTTCAAAAATTAGTTACAAGGGAAAAATGGGTTCCTTAAAAGAAAGAATAAAAATATACATTGAAGAGTAGGGCAAAGGAGGGTAAAAGCACCAAGTACCAGAGTCCTGCTCTTTTCTCTGGTACAGGCAAAAATCAAGGATATTAAACCTCAGTCTGTCCCTTGGTGGGCATCTGCAGGATCGTCCCTGTGCCTACCGAGCTTCCGCTGGAATAGTGGAAAGTTGGATCTGTAACAAAGACTATTCTTCCACCAACAGTTTAATTTTAGAAAGGCGCCAACAAAAGGCACCGCTCTGAACACCCCGAGCGCGTTACTTCCCCCCCCGATCCATCAACGCCCGCTTCCTCCTGGAGACACGATGCCGTGGCACAACCACGGCTCCATTCGGCCGCTTTTGCCAAAAAAACCCCCCTTCCCGCCTGGA
>NW_008237226.1:9995241-9995499 GCF_000691975.1 Corvus brachyrhynchos | reverse complement strand
CCCCGGGGGGGGGAGAAAGGAAGGAGCCGCAGAGAAGCCAAAAAGGGGAAACAAAAGAAAAGAGGAACGTATTTCTCAACTTGAAAATACAGGCAAGAAGGGACAGGCTCCTTCTGTCCAGCAGCACCGCACAGGAAGCTGGCAAAGGGGGAAAGACCGACACGTAGTGACCCCCATCCCTGGGCAGGAATGGTTCGCCCCTCAGCCGGCCCCGGCAGGGCGGGGCTGCGGGGGGGAGGCGCCGGGGAGCAGAGTGAG
>NW_008237226.1:9992597-9995150 GCF_000691975.1 Corvus brachyrhynchos | reverse complement strand
GAGAGTGCAGCGGGGGGCGCGGTGCGCTGCAGTTGGGCTGGGGAAGCTCATCTGGGCGGGTCTAACTCTGCTAAGGAAAGTTTACGTCTTACTAGTAACGTCTGTTGACATTTGCCTAATTATTGGTGTTAATGTTCTCTGCCAAAAAAAAGAAACAAAAAAAAAAGAGAAGTTTTCTTGGGGGTAATCCAATCTTCTAACGTGCTGTATGGTTTTCCCCATGTGCTGTTGCCAGCCCAGTACGTCTTTGCAGACACGTTATTCTCTGTTTTGGGGTGTTGTGCACCTCTTATCCCTTACACTGTCATATTTTACTATCCCTCATACTATCTTATACTGTCTTCTTAGAGAGAGGAGAGGGGATCAATGTCTATCTGAAGGAAGCGTGTCAAGATGATGCAGCCAGGCTCTTCCTGGTGGCTCTCAGGCCGGCCCGCGTCACTCAGAGAGTGCAGCGGGGGGCGCGGTGCGCTGCAGTTGGGCTGGGGAAGCTCATCTGGGCGGGTCTAACTCTGCTAAGGAAAGTTTACGTCTTACTAGTAACGTCTGTTGACATTTGCCTAATTATTGGTGTTAATGTTCTCTGCCAAAAAAAAGAAAAAAAAAAAAAAGAGAAGTTTTCTTGGGGGTAATCCAATCTTCTAACGTGCTGTATGGTTTTCCCCATGTGCTGTTGCCAGCCCAGTACGTCTTTGCAGACACGTTATTCTCTGTTTTGGGGTGTTGTGCACCTCTTATCCCTTACACTGTCATATTTTACTATCCCTCATACTATCTTATACTGTCTTCTTAGAGAGAGGAGAGGGGATCAATGTCTATCTGAAGGAAGCGTGTCAAGATGATGCAGCCAGGCTCTTCCTGGTGGTGCCAAGCAATAGGACACAAGGCAGTGGACAGAAACTGATGCACAGGAAATTCCACCTGTATAAGAGGAAGAACTTCTTTACTGTGCAGGTGACTGAGCACTAGAACAGATTGTCCAGAGAAGTTGTGAAGTCTCCCCTCACTGGAGATATTCAGGAACTGTCTGGATGCAATTCTGTTCTATGTGCTCTAGGATGACACTGCTTGAGCAGGGAGCTTGGACCAGATAACCAGACTACTGTGGTCCCTTCTAACCTGACCCATTCTGTGTTTCTCTGACTTTGCGTTTCATGTAAATATCACCGTTTTATCACACTATGTGGCACACATGCTTGTTGCTGGGGGAACTTTCTGTCATTAGGGTTTCCTGGTCCAACAACGTGAATTTCATAGCCCCAACTAAATAGTTTTCCTCCAACTGGTATTTTGAAAATCATAAGCAACGTTAATTAGTTGAAGGCAAACTAAAAACACTTCACGTGTTCCATGCATTTCTGTATGTAGTTTTCAGGCAATTTGAACTCATGAAAATTTTACTTGGTGCTTCACTCTCAGTTGTATTAAAATGTTCCTGTGTGTCAGAGACACAAGTGTAGGACAGTCAACAGTGAATTTATTGTGGACCAGAATCAGTTTGATTGACTCAGTTTAATAAGAGTTTCAGACCTTCATCTTGCACCTCTGTCTAACTTAACCTGAGGCTTCTGATTAGGTTCATGGGATAATTCTGATTGGAAGGGGCCTCAGGAGGTCTCTAGGCCAACCTCCTGCTCAAAACACATCAGCTTGAGGTCAAATGTGATTGCTTAGGGCTTTATCCCGTCAGGTCTTGAAAACTTCCAAGGAGAAGGCAGCACAGTGTCTCTGAGCAACCTCTTTGCCTTACTGGGTTCATCGTGAAAATGTTTTTCCTCGTATCAAGTCTAAAGCTTGCTTTTGTTTCAACTTCTGCCTGTTATCTCTTGGCTTCCTACTGTGCACCACTATGAAGAGCCTGGCTCCAGCTTTTAGCTCTGGCCAATTCTAGAAGTCTGACTTCCATCAGTTTAGTGTCTTGTTTGAAAATCCTTCAATGCTTTGTCATGCAGAACTCTAAATTTGTAAATGCAACTTTGCTTGTATTAAAATTTAATTGAAGATCACCTTACTGATGTTTGTTCTTTGGCTGGGATGTTCTTCTGAAAATCAATCCAGTTCTTAAGAAGCTTCTAAAGTTTAGAATACATGTGTGTCTGGGGGAGTAAGTTAGTTGATGGTTCCCTGACTGTCAGTCAGGGGACTTTATCAAGTGTGTGAGATGACTCAGGTGATTGTTGTTTTTTCCCTAAATTAATCAATTAAAAGAAAAATGGTAAAAGCTCCTGTAGTGTAGTGTCGTGGGTTAGCAAGCATAGTCCTGGAAGTGATGTTCTATGACCTGACAGAACCTATCAGCTGCCCAGTTTGAATATGGACAATTTTTTAAGCCACTTAAAATTTTGACCGCCTCTGTGGTGAACATTTAAGAATGGACAAAGCCTGGGGGAGCTCTGTCTCGTTTCCGGCGCTGGGACAGGTGGCTGCAGGGCCCGTACGGGGCCCTCAGGGCCCGGGCCAGGTCCTGCTCAGGCCAGGCCGGGCCACGGCCATCCTGGAGCCGTGCAGCCCTGTTCCACCCGCGGCACCCCACCGCCCTGCCACGTCCAGCCA
>NW_008237226.1:9978790-9992480 GCF_000691975.1 Corvus brachyrhynchos | reverse complement strand
TGTACTTGTGAGCAAAAGCACCTGTGCTGGAATAAGCAAATGTGGAAGCAGCTGTAATTTGATGAGAAGTTTGAACAGGGAGAGATGGAAGTGATGAGGACTCTTGCTCCGAATCAGAAGGAGAAGACCTCAGTTCCTAGAGATGCTCCCAGAGATAGTCCTAGAGATGAAGATGAGGAGGACCCTTTGCTCCCAGGAACAGGGGGAGGGCCTCTGTTCTTAGAGATGAAAATGCTCCCAGAGATGGGTGAAGAGAACTTTTGTTTCTGAACGGCTCAACCTTAAAATGGTACCCCAGTAGCTCAAGATTGGACCCTCAAAAGCAGTTGTGGGAAAAGCTGCAAGTCGGGGGAAGGGACTCCCACATGCGAGCAGAGAACCAACCCGGGCGGCTGGCTCGTTGTGATGCTTGAAGCCATGAGAGAATTTCTTGTGGAGATGCCTCCATAGCGTAAGCAAGAGAGACTCCTCTTCCTAAATGGACTGAGCAAGGTTATTATGGAAGTGGTAAACAGACTGAACATCTCAAGGGTTGTCTTTTACATTGTCAGTGGGACAAGGGAGGAAGGTGGGGGGAGGAGAAGTGTTCTGAAGGTGTGGTATGATTTTATTTTTTTTTTTCCCCTTCTTTTAGGTCTGTTAATAAACTTCTTTATATTCTTTCAAGTTTTGTGCCTGCTTTGCTTTTCTCCTAATTCTTATCTCACAGAAGATAAACAGTAATGAGTATTTTGGACCAAACCACTACACTAAATTGGTGTTTCCACCCGATTACAAACTGAACCTGCTACATGTAGTTAAGCCAGATCAAAAAGCCTTTTGAAAAGAAATTATTTCTAGTATTTGTAACAGGATTTTTAGCCAAACCTGAAGTTGCAAGAGCTGTTTTGCTGAAAAATTGCTGGATGACCACCTCCTTCTGAAAGTATGAAGATAAATATGAAAATCATTAAAATAAGGAATGCAGCACTTATTTTTGTTAAGCACATCACTGCTGAAAGAACTTTGCTTATGATCAAATCGGTGATTAGAAGTTTCTGTTAATTTGCAATAAATGTTCTCCAAACTCAGACTCTTTGAATGTTCTTGTATTTCTATTTATTTGTGCCTGTAGAAGCTGCACTGGCAATATTTGGGTAGTCCTCCAATGGACTTTGAATCAGGTTCTTAGAACTGTGGCTTAGCCAAAAGGATTTTGGTAGGGAATTGAAAAATACGAAGGTGTTGCCTGTTTTTCCTGGCACATTTTTTTTTCAGACTTCAGTCTACTTATGCATTTGGCAATTTCTAGAAATGTCAATGATCAAGCTACCTGGGTCCTTCCTTTCTACCTCTATTGTCTATTACCAAATGCAAACTCATTTAACTTCTGTGAATGTGATATGTTGCAAATTTCAAATTGAAACAGGAAAAATGATGTGAGTAAATGATAAAGCATGTTTCATTCAGACCAAAAAGTCTTTGAAATGAGGTAATTTGCTTTTGTGAGAATGTAGACAGCTCTTCTAGACAAAAGATGCTCCAAAAGAGATAAAGTACAAAATGTGTTATCAGTATCATTATACACATTCAGAACTGTTCATGTGCTGTTTATGATCAGACATATGAGTGTCCCATTCTTGTGTGTGTAGATCAGTTACTTCACAAAAAATGGATATTTACTTGTAGTTCATGCTTTCCAACTACTCTTTGATGTTGTGAGTTCTAGGCTTTTAGCTTCTAGAACATAATACTGTTCATTCCTAAGCCTCTTCTCCAAGTGCAATTGATTTCTTGGTGGTTAAACTACATCTCAAGCAGTTAGCATACAAAGATTTTGATTCTAATGAGAAAGGGAAGTGACTATTTTCCTCCAGATTCTCAGTTTATTCTGTTTCTCACCCCCCTTTTCTCTCTGTGTCTTTTTATATTTAATCAAAGGAAACACCGAGGAGGCTGGAAGGCTACTGGGGAACAAGAATGTCCGTGTCAATTGCCTGGATGAGGTACTGCAAAACTGTACAAGCATTATGCTGAGTTTAATAAGGAAAATATTAGGTCTGAAGGCCTTCATGTTGTTAAATAACATTTCTCTAACAGCAATTGCTATAGCCCTGAAAATCAGAGTTATTCTCAAGCTATTTCCAGCCTGCAGATGAATAGTGAACCTTTGAAGAGTTCTTACTGTTTTTTTAAGGAATTTTAATGTTACTCGAAGTACTACACTGTATTTTCTCTTAAGTTCCAGCATGAGCTTTGTCTCTAAGATAAGATAAACACTGCAGCAAAACACATGGGGATGTTCCCTGACTGCTTGTCACCTTCACAAGCAATAGTCCCTCTCCTTAGTCCCTCTGTGGCAGACACAACACCTGTCCCCATCCCGTGCTTGGGTCTCATTGCCCAAAGCCCTGTCTTTGCCAAACCATAAACATGCTTGGAGGGTGAGTAGCTAGATCAGAAATGGAACCACAGCCTTTTATAGAGGTGGGTATGGTAGACATGTAGAAGATTAAATCCTGAAGTGCTATCTGAAGATGGGAATAAGTTCACAGAGAAAGGAGCCTTGTTTGCTCCATGTTTCCTATTCTTTTTCTTTTTACAATGTTTTCTAAAGCATGCATGTTAAATCCATGTGTAATTTATCAATTTAAATGTTAATTTGTGGGTTTTTTTCACAGCTTTATAATTTCATAGGAATCACTGGGAAATTCTGGGAATGTGTCTAGTTCATCCTCTGGCTCAAAGCAGCTTCAGCTCCAGGGTCAGATGAGATTGCTCTGAGTTTTGACCTGTCTGGCCTTGTAAATCTCTAAGGATGGAGACTGCACAATATTTCTGGGCAACTTCTTCTACTCTCTTACTGTGATTTTGGTGGAAAAGTGTTTCAGTTATGTCTGAACCTCAGCTTAGGCTCAGTGTCTCTTGCCCTCCTGCCACCATAAGTGAAGAGTTTGTCTTCTCAGTGATCTCCCTGTCAGCTCGGGCAGGTTGCTGTTGGGTCCCGCCAAAGCCATCTCTCCTCCAGGCTGAGTAAGCCCGGCTCCTGCAGCCCCTCTTCACTGTGCAAGTGCTCAGGTTCCTACCATGTAGTGGTGGTACTCCATTGATTTTGTTGCAATTTATCCATGTCTTTGTTGCACTGGAAGGCTCAAAATTGGACAGGGTATATTGTAGATGTGGTCTCAGGAATGCTGAATGGAGGAAATTCACCACTTCATGGAATATCATTAGTCTTTTATTTTTCTGCTAACAGATCCATTTTCTGATTGTTCTTAAATAAGTTAAATGCTAAACCTGAATTTCTAGTGTATTGATTTCAACAAGTTTCTGTAAAACTAGTCAAACTAAGCTTTACAGTGAACTTTAAGAACCCAAGGTATAATATGTTTGCAAATGTGCTTTATTGTATGGACATCAAAAGGTTTTCCTTAAGTGTAATTGCTGAAGTTGTGCTGAATGACTGCACCTTTGCTGCAGTATTAGTGCAACATGCAGGATTTAGTGTTGAGAGGATATGGCTTATTCAAAGAAACCATATCTGAGTTATGCCTCAGGCTATTGTTGTAGAAGAAATAGTATTAACAGTATTTGTCTAAGGCTCACATCTGACTAAATACACACAAGGCCCATAAAGCTTAAAAAGTTTATGCAATGAACTTCTTGCTGACTCCTTTTTATCCCCAAGAATGGTGTGTAATCATGCATATTAAACAGCAGAGTGTTCAGATTTGTTTAGGATTCTTAAAGCCATCAGCCATGTCAGCTTTAGAATTTTTCTATTATAACCCATTTTTGCTCCAATGTGTTATTCTAATATCTATACATAAGTAAGAGTGTGTGAAATCCCAGTTAAACATCAGCTTCATCTGTTATTCATTGTTGCCACGACTGATGACTGCTCTCAATGCATCAGGTCTTATTTTTTTTCTCTGTAGCCTTAGTTGCTTATCCTATTCACATTTATATTATTACTGTTACTTATTTTATTAATGTTAAGAAGTAAAGAAGCCCTGAAGATGGAATGCTTAGGTATTGAAATGGAAGCTCAATTCAGTTAGGAACTAATTTCCATCCTTAAAGACTTTTTTACATGAGACAATCCACAGAATGAGCACAGGCTTAATGCAATTCTCTCTTCTAGCTGTGGTATAGCAAGCGTGCAATCACAATTTGACAATTTCCACAGGCTGAAGAACCTACAGCATTCAGAAGCAGGCTGTTACATAGTACACCTCCTAATTTTAAAAAAATAAACACATAATCTGTTCCTTTCATTTTTGGTTTGACCATATATTCTAACTGCTTGGATCCGCTTTCTTGTAGATTAAAAACTACTGACAATCAGCTGTCCTTTCTCCATGTACCTTTAGACAAGGACTAAGTCACATTTTAATGTCTTCCAGATGCAGTGACCTTTTAAGTATCTTGCCTAAAGTTACGTTTCTGCAGCAAATGAACTGTAATAGTGGCTCTTTTCCAAATGCTTTCCAGTTGTTTCGGCTTCTTTCTTCAAAAATGTAAACGCAAGCTGGATGCAGTATTTCAGCATTGCTTCTGCTGTTGGTACATGTATTTAAAACTAAAAAAGTACTCCTCTAAGTCTGCTTGCTTTTCCTGCCCTTATTCCAAGAGTCTCTCACACCCTTCGCCTCCTTCTGTCTGCAGAGCTCTGCTGGGAGTGTCACCATAGTGTAAGATCCCTTCACTCAAATGAGTCTCCCAGATGCCCGTCTTCCAGAAGGTTGGAGATATCCAGCAGATACAGTCCTGTTTTTTCTCAGCATCCTTTCTGACCAAATAAATTCTTTTGTTGTTGTGTCTTTGTGGATTTAGGTAGATGAAGAAAGGAAGGATATTTAGGCTTAATCACTGTCTTTATGAAAACAAAGAAATGCAATGGCCTTTCTACAAAACTGGTCTTTTAACAGTTTGGCCACTTAAAAACTTCAGGGACATTTAGATTCAGGTGTCCTAAAGCATTAGGACAAATAGATGGGATGTAGAAATGGATGTAAAAGAAATACAAATATATTTCATTTAAATGCACACTGTTTAGTAATTTTTTGTTCCATTATAAATGGAGTGGTTGCTAATTTGGAAACCTAGTATGGGAGAAAGTGTTCAGGACTTTCCTTTCCCCAGAGAGTGCAGAGCTTGTAAATATTGTGACTTCTTGTTGGCAATTTGCCAACTTGAACTCCATCTACAGCGTGGGGCTAAAACATTTCAGTTTTTTATAGAAAGGCAGGATCAAGGATGCGCACGGGCTTTCCAACTGTGGAAGTTTCCTCTGATCATGTTGGTAGTTAAGGTTGTGAAGGAGTACTGTAGAACTACAACCCCTATTTTCTGCAGACAAGGCCAACAGACTTGACCTGAAAAGTACATAATTTTTCTGTATTTAAAATAACTGTAAGGTTGTTCATAATCTTCTTACATGAAGAACTATCATCTGGCATTAGCAGCATTACTTTTTTCCTCTAGTTTGGTAATTCAGCTGTTCAGTTCTGTAATACATCCTTTAAAACCAGTCCCCTTCTCTGTGCTGCAGAACCAAAACTTCCTGGGAATTACAGCAGCAGCCTGCTTATTCATAGCTGAGGTGTGTGTAGCTTCACTCATACTGAGTATGTTCAGTGGAGGATTCTTCAGGTAATCTGTCTTTCTATTCTGGTATGAACATCCTATGCTAGCAGAAAATGGCCAGATCCTTGGCCTTTATTGAGGAGGAAGAGTTTTGTCTTTTGATATTTTTTGCACAGTACTTCAAAATACACAAACCAAAGAAAGTTTCACTGCTGTTAAGAATTATCTGGTTTCGATTCAGGTTACTGATTGATGTAGGCTTTAACTTTTCATCACTGCAGATGAACTGAAATATCATCAGAGGAATCTAATGTGTTACATATGTGAAACCAACAGCTGAGTAGGATGACTATAAAGGAGAAGAACTATAGCTGTGATCAACACTTACTGAACAGTATTTCATATTCTAATTAGTCCATACTTAGCTACAGTGAAAACTATTTGTGCATGTAACTGTTGACCTCCTTCCAAATCCTTCTTTAGGAATTTTAAGATGTGTAAGAGCAATCTTACTCAAAAGCTTGAAGGGTGAAATTTCTAAAGGCTTTCATCCAGTGAAGAGTGAAGTTGTATTTTTAGACTAGCAGCATTCAGTACCAGATAGTTGATTTTGAAGATAAACATCAACAAGTGTTTCTGCCTTGTAGCACCTGCTCTTTTTACGTCATTTTTAGTAATGTCCCAAATACTGTCTCAAATAAAAGCCAAACCTACAGTTGCGTGTTTTGTTTATAATTTTCTGAATTGAATAGAACTGGTATAGTTGCCTGAAGCTAAAGGGTAAAATAAGACACTCATTACTCTTTCTGTGGCAATGTGGGGCTGGGTTCCTCTTTGGAAAATGAGCTGGGAAAGGGAGAGATGAATGCTTTGATATTGCTGGCATACAAGTGTCTACAGCAGCTTTTCAGCTAGGGTTTTGACAGCCCTTTCCCTTTCCTTTTTATCTACTTTTGCCACTCTATTTAAATAGCTGGTACTCACATGTGCAGTGTCTTAGTGTACCCCAGCACCTGCTGAGGGACTGCTACAGTGTGATCCAGCCTGTATGCCACATCTTAACAAGGTTCTGTGGTTGAGAAGAAGGGTGAAGTGAGCGTGGGAATGTTGGGAGCACTTGGATTGCACTTTTCACTTGAGTAACACAGGTTTATGTGACTACTTCAGTAGTGAATTGTCATTGTGTTATCCACAAAACAAATGTTTTTTTAAAAATACATGTGATGTCTGTGTTCTTACACAGCATGAGTGTTTAAATGCTCACAAAATGGAGAGATTTTGTGCCAAATATGCACATGTGACTGGAGTGGGAGATAGTTTGTGTATTTTTGTTTTGTTTGTTTGTCCCATTTCTTGTTCCCTAGCTATTCTGTGTTTCCCTATTCCTCTGGTTGATGAAGGTTGAGCAAGAGTTTTGTTGGAAACTTCCTTTGTAGTTCCTAGGAGGCAGAAGGTTCTTTTCTAGTTTATTATCTTTATAAATTTGTTTTTATTCATCCTGTTCAAGCATACCTCAGCTGGGTGCTGAAGGGAGATAGACTGACCTGCTTTCTTCTTCCTCTGTGTCTGGTGGTGGAGTCCAGACCCTCCCTGGTTTTAGTACTCATCTGCCTGCCCCTCCCACCTCCCTACACATCCTTTTCTTCCCTTGTTAGCTGCTTCAGCCCACTGACCCCACAGTTCGTTGTTTGGGGTTTTTTCATGAATTGGCTTCCCCACCATGGCAGCATTAGGTTGACATAGCTCTTGGAAGCCCATTCCTCAGTCTGCTTTCGGGTTATTTTCAACATAAGGAACTGGGAAGGATGGTCTGTAATGGCCGGGTTGGCTGTGCCAAGAGCCCTGTTACGCCAGGGAGGCTTTGTTGGTTGGTGAGCTGGAGAGCCCAGTCAAGGGAAGAGCCAGGTAATTTCTAGAGGCACTGCAAACTCTATTCAGCTTGTATGGTGAGACATACAGGGAATACTTACAGCCCTGCACGAGAGAAGAGATGTTACCTTGTAACATCCCTGCAAAACAAACTAGAAACTGGGAAGGATTCATTTTTGTCCTAGAGAATAAGGTTAAAAGGCCCGATTTTTTTGGTCAGAAGAATGTTGCATGGTAACATCTAGAAAATGGATCCTTCATCTGATTTTTCATATTGGAACAAAAATTTGTTTCATCTGTATGCTTAATAAACCATCTGCAAGTTTCGTCTTTTAAGTGTGTTGTATTGACAATTCAAATGTCATCTGTGAGAAAACAGACTGTTGCTGGACCTGTCTTTGACATTCAAGCTGAGAAAAGTATTTGCAGTCAAGCCAGTTTCAGTGTAGGGACATAATACAGGATACCAAACATTTCCAGATAAACTTGTGTGAAACCCTCTTTTGTTTGCTGTGAATGTGAGAAACTGATATTAATGTGACTTTAAATCCAATTTTATAGCAACTGTCCACGTATTTTTCTGCCTGATATGTTTTTTTGATCCACACCACAGCCTGACACTTCCAAAATTTAATCAAAGGATTTTAAAAACAGTTTTCTGGGAGGAGAGGATAAAACAAACCCAATTCTTTCCTTTGTCATATAACCTTCAGATCTTATTTGAAACAACTGGCTTTCAAGATATAACCAAACTTAAACGTCATTGTTTTCTAAAAATTCTTTCTCCCATGGAAAACCGTGCTGTGTTTATATTCTCTTACTGCAGTACCTTTCTGTCCTGCTAAAGAAGACAAATCCCTACTGTGACTCCAGACTGGAATTGGCCTGTAAAATTGCTTTTGATGTAACATAATGAAATGTAATACAATAACGCACATTTTATATAGTAGGAAAGAAAGTCTTTATTTCACATTAGTGGCACCCCAAATGAAACCTAGCAAAACCAGTCTGTTTCATATTCATGAAGTGATCTCTTTGGGTATTTTGTTTCTTTAATGGCAGTTTGTAATGCAGTTTACCAAAATATGTGGGTTACTAAAATATAATGCATCAAGTAAGCACTTTTTATTATTTTCAGTTAGGATGGAAAATGATGACAATATAATGCCTTAAAATTATTCTAATTTTAACTTTTCCCATTTCCCTCACCTTTAGAATTTTTTTTAAAATTATGCTGGTAAATTAAACTTACTTGGGTTTCACTCTGTCATAAATTGAAACAAGAAATATATTAGGGCTCAAACTGACAATTACATTATTTCTGGGTATCGCATTACCAGGCATCTACAGAGCTGCAGTAATGGTGTACATGAGTGTACTCAGGCACACAGCCTTGACTGGCAAAGAAAGGAACAGAATGCCATTTTCATTTCCTTCAGGGACAAACTAAAGCACACTCCCTGGTATGCAGTGTTGGAGGGTGTTCTTGGGCAGTTAAAGTGTCTTGGCTGATAACATGAATCCTGACCTGATGTTAAGTGAAAATAAACAGCATATTGGAAGAAGCATACTAAATTCTAAAAATGGAGTGTCATGCAGTTTTCTCAAACAGCAACATGCTTCTCCCTGCCCTTGAAGAGGGAGAGAGCCTGCACTGACAGTTCACCCTAGTTCTGAAAATTTCCTCTGGGGTTTGCCCAGCTTTACATTTATAGCTACACCTCAGTCCTCCCATGCTGAAGCGAATCCTTTTTGTGCTGGGGCAGTTGATCAAACCAGCAGGGCTTGAGGCTGTGACTGTTAAAGTCTAACGAGAGCTGTGTGTCTTTACAAGGGCTTTCAGAGCTCTGGCTGATCATGGACCCAATGCCAAAAGAGTGGAGAAGTGGGAGAGAGGCGGATGGCAAAGTTACCAGTAATGATGACTAAAAATGAGCAAGATGGGTTTCAGAGACTGCAAATCTTTGTAATGTTTAAAACAACAGCCTATTTCTAATTTTGTTGCTTCTTATCATATAAGCTACAGCAGGGGAGAAAAGAATAATGTAGGAAGCTAAGAAGTTTTCAAAATGAAGCTTTTCCAACTAGCAGAAACATTAGTTGTCTTTAACACTAATGTCTTATGGAAAAGGACAATGATAAATTGGCTGTGAATGTTTTTCATACATTGCTCTGTTTTCAAATCGATAGCACAGCATAATCAGAAAAGTGACTTGGAAACAGGAATCTGCTGCATGTTAGTAACCATATTTTTTCACAAGGATTCTGTGAGGTGTTTTGTAAATAAGATACTACATGAGGCTTTGGTAGTTATATTGAATCTGTATGGCCAAGTAAAAATGATCAGTGGTATGAAGATCAAGAGACGTAACATTCTACTTGCTTCTCCTTTCTTCTGGTAGCATGGCATGACCCCTCTGATGCACGCAGCTTACAAGGGGAAGGTGGACATGTGCAGGTTGCTCTTGAGACATGGAGCTGATGTAAACTGCAATGAACATGAGCATGGATACACTGCCTTGATGTTTGCTGGACTTTCAGGTAACTTCCTATTAAATTCAGATCATTGATTTTTATGACATCAATGGGTACAATTTGCCATAAATTAATAATTTGAAAGGAAGTATTGACATGCCTTTATTATTCAGGTTTGCTGGTATTTATATGAACCATGCAACTACATCATGACCAGTAGAATCCTGTGGGCAGTGGAAGAGGAGAGCTACTGTTCAGGCTCATATAAAAATTGATTTTGTTCAGCATTTTCAGGCATACAGTCTACTTGTCCTGTACCTACTTCGTCCTGTTTGTTAGAGATCTCGACATTCACTTTCCTGGGAATGTTTTCTTGTGCAGTGGGGTACATTCTATGTACTCAGACTGTGTTACACTGAAAATTATGCTGCACCAGACTGCCTTTTTAGTACTGCAAATCAGTAGCTTTTAGTAATATTTGAGACTTCTCAATCCAATACTTTCCAAATTTTGTCTTTCTCCTACACTATTTTCTCAACTATCTTGTGGACTTTAAAAAATGTATTTAGTAATGTTAAAAACATGTTTTCCTACATTAATTTTCACTCTTAATCAGAGTGCTTATAGCTGTATATATCTTCTCCTGTCTCAAGTGGTGGTTTGCAGCTTTCCTCTTGCCATTCTTTTTCCCTGATGGCAGGAGCAGTAATTTCCTTGAGTGAAAAAAAGACACTACATTAAAATAATTGTTCCTTCTGGGGAAAAGATTATATTTGGGAATATTAGGTTATTTTAAGTATCTTCTTTACTAGGCCACTTATGTCTTCCCAAAAAATGAGATTCTAGGGAAGTCAGGTTTCTTAGAAGGTAGAGTTTAAACTGTCTTCTTTCATCATAAGTATATTAAAAAAGGCTTATGTGTGTATATGAACCTCAACTAGAGCATCAGATTGTTTTTCAGGTAAAACTTAGGTAAAAAGATTAGGGAAATTTCAGTATTCTGTGGTATTGAGCAATATCACAGCTGCAGCAGATAGATGATAAACTCTTAGAGGCTTTTAAATGACTGCTGCTTTATGGAAAATGCTGGATTTTTACCATTTTCTCACAGCTGAGCTTTTAACCTGTCATCCTGGGTGTGAATGCTTCTGAATGTTGACTTTAGTGTCTTATCTGTGGGCACAAAAGGTACATGAGCACTACTGATGCAGTGATTTTGTTTTTAAACATTAATTTTCATCCACCATCCCCTTTTTGTATTCACTTTTCTGTACTTAGCATCTGCACAAAAACTGATAAAGTAATAGTACCTTTGAAAGCAGAACCAGCAGGAGTGGTGACAAGTGTCCTTTTTTAGTCTCTGAAGGGCACCAATTAAGTCATCTAATCTTCCCGTCAAATTTTAGCTTCATTTTACTTGGTATGTAGCCCAGTCTGAACACCCAGTTCCCACTGTGGAGAAAGGAACAATCTGTTCTGTTCACTGTGTTCCTGCTACATCATAGTCCTGAACGTGTTTTTCTTAGAATAGCAAATATAGTTGAACTGTCAAACTAGATGAGTAGAATTTCCTTCTATACTGCTGTCCAGAGGGACCAGGCTCTAGTGTAGCTACATGAGTATGACTCCCATAATCTCCATGGGAAGCTGAATGTGCATTACAGAGAGCAGAGTTACATCCTCTGGAACTCAAAATAAACATGTGCCTTTCTCTTAATCCATTCTTAAAATAACAACATTAAGAACATTGATTTTCCTCAGTGTTGTTCCTGGTCTTTGAGAAATTCAGTACATCTTTTTCTGAAACACAGAGAATTACAAGTTCTGATTTGTCCTTGCTCATTCCCCATATCTTTCCTGCAAATTCAGGAAATAAAGAAATTACCTGGATGATGTTAGAGGCTGGAGCAGAAACTGATGTTGTCAACTCTGTGGGAAGGACAGCAGCTCAGATGGCTGCTTTTGTGGGTAAGATGAAAATTATTTCATTTCCTAAACTCCTAAAGAAGTAAAGTTTTAGATTCTGATGCTTTTTGTTGGAGAAACATTATTTAATGACTTGTTCTGAACTGACACGTTGCTGAGCTTTGTTTTCCACATCTCCTCATGTAAGTGTCAATTTGTGTTCTATTCCCATGTTTGATTTCCTAAAACCACAGATGATCTTACCTGTGAGAACAGGTGCTGCTGTTGAAGTGTGTAAGTTTTTGCAATGTCACCACTTTGAAAATAGAGGAAGTTGGTTACATTGGAGGTGTCTGAAGTGCAGCACCAAGTGCTGATTGGAGCTTCCTTTGTGGGAAAGAACAACTGTAGTGCCAGGAGGCAGGAACTCAGCTGAGCTTTGCAGCTGTGTGCTGGCAGTGAGCCACCACCCACCCTTCCCCCCTGCTTTTGGGAGAGGGAGAAGTCTTGGAACCTGTTCTGAGGTAGTCACTACTTACTGACCTGAACTTCACTAGAGTAAGATAGAGATTTGTCATTCCAGCATGTGGAGTTATCCCTACCAAAACATGCAACAGGCTTTTTTGCTGTTGTTGTGTTTCTTTTTCTTGGCTTTTTTTGTTTGTTTTAATAAGCCCTTTTTAAATTTTTTGCCCACCTTGGCAGTACTAGGTTCCTGGATTAATATTCCACTTTTTCTCTGTTTCTAGCAAGGAGAATTGATAAAACATTACGAGGTTAAGTGGAGTCATTTTCAGTGGCACAGCTATTGCTTCCCAAAAACCAAAAATGTGGACCTGTAGTTCCTTTCAAACACAACTCTCTCATGGTGTTTAAATGCCTGAGAACTCCCTTTGAAGTCCTTTAGGTGTTCTGGATTCAAGCCTACCTTGCCATTTAGATTTACTTCCTTGAATAGTGATTTAGTGCTAAGTTTCAATTTCCATTTTATCTCATTCTGCTGTTTTATAGAAGAAAAGGTTGACATTGCTCACTTGAGGTTTGAGCAGCAAAACCTTAACTATTGACTTAATGTATCAGAGAAGTCTATTCCTAATAATTATCCTTTGGATTTGGAGAGTCTTTTCCAATGTGATGCTGTATGCAGTTAAATGAATGGGGAATATTATCTCCAACATAATTTTTGAGAATTCTTGTTTAAAATCTCATCACATCACCAAGGTAGCATAAATATTTTCAGGCATACGGAGATACACTACTCTGTAAAAGTTTGAACATTAGAATCTATTCCTGTTCTTTTTTTATTCTTCATCCAATCAACATTAATTCATCTGCCTGTGTGTGGGAAGTGAGGATACTTCTTCCCTTGTCATTTGTCTTACACTGTGCTCTATTAGCTCAGAACTGTCTCTTCTAAAACAGTGGAGGATTTTAAATGCTGGAATTTGGTTGGCTGTGTCTTCTTCTGATTATAGGATTAGTGCCAAGACAAATCAATCAATTTAAAGAATGTGGTCCTGAACTAGAGAAGATAAGTTTTACTTTCCCTTTAGTCAAGTAATCCATTATATTGTCAGATGTGGAAAACAAGAAGAGGGTGTAACTTTTCTCATCTTGTTACTTTCATCATAGCCCTTTTATTTTTGGTAAACTTTAAGCATGTTCTGTTCTTCTAACTTCTCCCACCTTAGGTCAATATACTAATATCTGCTTCAAGTCTGAAAATTCAGAGTCTCAATGCAAATGTCATTAATTTTAGAAGTACAAAGTGGAAAAATCTCATCTTGAAAAATTGTAACACCAGTATGAGACTATTAGTATAGTATAACTTGGGGGAGAAATAGTTATTCTCTTAGTTGTGGCTTACCCGGGG
>NW_008237226.1:9950001-9978747 GCF_000691975.1 Corvus brachyrhynchos | reverse complement strand
GAAGGGGACAGAATATTCAAAATGAGTTTTCATGAGGGCATTCCCTGCTGGGAGTCAGTAAGTTAATAACACTAAAGATTAAAGCTACACACAAGAGAATGAGTTGCCTGTTTGCAGTGCAAAGTATATCATGCAAAGCTCCTTTGCATGTGGGTAATTCTCACTTGTATTGCCTATATTAGATTTGGGTTTAGGTTTTTTTTTGGTTATTATTTCACTGGTGATTTTTTTCTTCTGTGCCTTTAGGTCAACATGACTGTGTGACTGTCATCAACAACTTCTTTCCACGTGAAAGGCTGGACTACTATACTAAACCACAAGGCTTAGACAAAGAACCAAAACTGCCAGTCAAATTAGCTGGGCCTCTGCATAAAATTATTACTACTACCAACATGCATCCTGTTAAGGTGGAGTAGTATGTAAATTGTATGTGTTTGTTGGCATGGGAGCTGTTTCTTTGTGTCAAGAAGCATTCAGCTCTTCTGCAAGTTCAAGCAAAAATCAAAAGCATTATTTACTAATTCAGCTACTTCTAAAAATGAGGAAGAATCAGGCTCAACATTTAGATGTGATTAAAAAATTAAGTTATTTCAGTGTTTGTATACACCAGAATCTTGAGCTAACACCTTTAAGTGGAGAGATTCTTACTTCTTATATCAGTAACCATAAATAGCTGTCTTTTTGGCTTTATTTCCCAGCCCCTCTTGAAGTGGGAATACAGAACAATTTCCTATCTTAACAAAATCTCATTGTTCTCTCAATGCTTTTCTCAGCATGTATCTTCCTACCTTCATCACTGGTTTGCCACAGTAACATCTAGCACTGCTGCTGTTTCTGAAAGTATGTGCAAGAGAATGTTTATTTTTACTTCCCAAGATATTGCTGACAATAATGTCTTTTATGGTTTGCTCCTCCAGTGTAGTTCAGAGAAATGAATACACCTAAATTCAAATACACATTCCTTGGGCTTGCCAATCAAAGTCCAGAATTTGTCAACAGTTTCCAGCCAGGTATCTGCAGTGTACACAGACAGTAGTGCACCAGTGGCTAATTGAGTGAGTAGAGCATAGAGTTTCCTCTTAGAACATTTCATTTCACAAAGTACTCCAGGATTATGTGAGGTTGATGTGTTCTGTGAAACTGCTTAAATCATACAAGTCCAGTTTATTTTAGGTGTTCAAAAGGAAAGAGATTTTAGGATAGTGTATGGTAGTTTCTATAATTTTCTTTAGAAGTGGTTTTGATTCTTCAGGTTCTTATTCTAAAAAAAACCCAACCAAACAAACTTACTATTTTTAATACCAGTCTTAATTTAAAATATTTTCTTGTATGGGAACTGTGAATTCCAGTATACTGAATAATAATGCTAAATAATGACTAGAAAAAGAAAGGGAAGACTACATAAGAAGGAAGTAGAAGAATATTAGAAACTCCACTGAAATTTAGCTACAATGAGCTATATAAGCTTTAATGCTTATGCAGAAGTCTTAACTGGATTACATTTTCTTCAATCTTTCTCCTAGATCGTGTTGCTGGTGAAAGAGAACCCTCTGTTGGCCGAAGTAGAAGCACTGCAGAAATGTTACAGGGTTCTGGATCTCATTTGTGAGAAATGCATGAAGCAGAAAGACATGAATGAAGTTCTTGCTATGAAAATGCACTATATCAGTTGCATCTTCCAGAAATGCATTACATTTTTAAAAGAGCGAGAGGATAAACTAGATGGGTTTATCAAAAGGTGTGTATTTCTACAGAGAGGTCTGAAAGCACACGTATGCCCTACTGTTACAGGTACCAGGGAAAAGACAACTGCAGGAATAAATTGGATTGCCTTGGATAAAGGCTATGACAAATAAATTGCTAAATAATCCTAGCTGCATTTACTTCAGGGTGGCACTGACTCCCTTTTCTCTGTGTCTGAAGTGACACTGTCCTTTCCTGGGCACAAAGGAAACACTCCTAGAATTTCAGCTCTTTGCTGGAACTGGTTAGAACTTGGCATTCACATATACCCTATGAAGCAGCAGACAGCAGTGTGTGATGGAAAAAAAGGGGAGTGATAGGCTTGAAAAAAGAATTTCTCCATGTCAAAATGGTTCATATGGGAACACTTCTTGTGCCATTTTGCTCTCCAGCAGTCATACAGGTTGAGATTTTTTTTCAAAAACACTTAAGCAAGTGAGAACTGCAAATCCCACAGACTCTGGGTGAGACTTAGACTCTTAAATCTCTTAGACAGGTATTCAGAATCTACTGAGTAACAAACCCAGCTGCCTGATCTTAAATATCAAAGTAAGTACCTGGCTTTTAGAAGGATCACATTCCCTGTAGGCCTGTGGATTTTTACTGAAATCTTCTGTGAGACTGAAAATAAATTATGAAGTCGGCTTTCACATAGTGAAATCAAATAGTTCGTCAGTGATCCATAAAAAAAAATAGCAGCCAAAGAGTATAAGGACTATAACATGTTATTAAACATAATAAAGTGGAATTTGTATATTAAGGTATTGTTCATTTATCAGTGTTTATTGTTACAGTGATAATTTTTAAACAGCACAAAGCATTTTGATATTTTAGTCAGATGTAGACAGTGGATAGTCCACCTATGGATGATTATTTTTCTCTGTGGTAGAATTAGTAAGTCATGGTTTCAGAGCATACATTTATTTATTGTGTATTTCATAATGATTGTGCATTAGAATAAAAATGCTTTCATTTGCATCTTAAACATACCTTGACATACAAAGTTGCCAAATTATTATGAATTCTTCTCTATAGTCTGAAAGAAGACAGAGTACAGCATGCTGTATGTGTTTGTTCTTTAATATTTACTATGTGATTTCTTATTTTACATGTGTTTTAAAAAATTTAGTCTCTTGAAAGGGAGAGATAAAGATGGTTTCCCTGTGTATCAAGAGAAGCTAATTAGAGAAAGTATCCGGAAGTTTCCTTACTGTGAAGCTACATTGCTCCAGCAGCTTGTGAGAAGTATTGCTCCCGTTGAAATAGTAAGTTTTTCCTGTCAAGAAAATCCTTTCTAAGTAACTTGCATAATAAATTCAGATTGAGCCATCTTTCTGTCCTCAGCTTCTGCAGCATATTACATTAAGCAAAGGTTTTTGATGTCCCTGAACTCTGGCTAACTGGAGCTAGATTTTACATACTGCAGGAAAATGCTCTAAAATACTTCAACTAGTATTTTTTTCATGTGCTCATAACAAATGCTTAAACACCTCAGCTTTTAAAGAAAACTGAAGCAGTTTTTTTCTTGTCTCTGAGCTTTCCTTTCCTCTGGGATGTCTGTTCAGTTTTTCTATGCCAGTTCACTTTTTGAAATGGTAGATTCAGACAAAAATGAAGCTTAATTTGCACTGTTTTCACAATGTCTAAATTCAGTTTAAGACTGAATAATTTCCTAGATTTAATGCATTCATTTGTTCTATTGTACACAAAAAGTTGGTGATACATGATGGTAGAAAAAGGAAAAACATTCTATGAGGTTCCTTTTATCACAGAGAGAGAGAGGCAAGATGATGCAGTGTGCAGCAAAATGTATACCTAAATTAGGAAACCAAAATTACAGGTTACAAATCTAACCTCAGTTATCCTCTTATGTCTTTGCTAACACACTCTTCATTTTAGGACTGTTTATTGCTTCATAATAAATTTTTCACGAGAGTTGCTGTTCTTTTTTAAGCATGTTCTCTCTGGTCTCTTAGAGTGAGATGTTGTACACGCAAACACTGGGGAAGTGGAACAATCTTGTGACGTGTTTGGATTATTCTGAGTCAATTAAAAATAGCCTCTGTCTTAAGTGGCTCCAGGTCTGCTAAAATGCCCTGAGGCTTAGTGCAGCCTCTACTGTTTGTCTAAGCCAGGAAGATAAACACAGTGTGAAAACAAGCCGTTGTGATGCATTACAATTTGCTTTAGAGTAAACATTTTCCTTCCTGTTGCTTTTTTCTTAAGAGAGCTTGCAGTCTTTCCTGCCTTTAAAGAAGTGACAGTTATTCCATTGGATTCCGTCTATTGTGCAGAACTAGAAAGGAGGAGATGCTATGATTTTTATTGATCTGGAAGCCTTTGACCTTTGTCATTGCACAATTATTTGGATTCAGTCTGGGCATCTCAGTGTTGTCGTAGTAGTTATGATTGTATATATTCCATGGTAGTCTAACAGTTTAAGGAATTACTTACATCCAGAACAGCTTGGCATTTTTTTGTTTTACATCATTGCCCAAAAGAATAGTTTTAATGTATGGTTACCTAAACCTTACTGCTTGCATTGCATGGGAATAATGCTGCAAATAACATCTAAATAGTAATATGCAAATAATTGAAAATTTCAAGTTGTGATGATCTGGTCTGTAGCATCTGCATGCACTGAGCACAACAGTGACAAATGAAACATTTTTGTGTATGCCAGCACAGAGACTGAGCTGCAAAAATCTGCTGCATAGGATCTACAGATGTAAAGAACATGGAGTTTAGTAATAACTTACAGAAGAAATTCTACAGAAGCTTAGGACTTAACTTCTTAAACAAAAGTTTATCTAAAGATTTAAATGTTAAGTTGTGCACGTTAGTTGAAGTTCTGTGATTTGGTTTTATGTTCTTGCTGCTACAACAGCTTCAGTGAGGCCGACGCTTGTGTTAATTACTTCTGGTCTTCCCTTGTGTGTCCCTCTCTGCCACAGTGCTGGGTTTTAATCTCATTACCACCTCTTGTCTTTCAGGGCTCTGACCCCACAGCTTTTTCTGTACTTACACAAGCTATTACTGGCCAAGTGGGTTTTGTGGATGCTGAATTCTGTACAACTTGTGGGGGAAAGGGAGCAGACAAAAGATGTTCAGTATGTAAGATGGTAAGAATCAGAAAAATATTGCCACTGAGGTTCTGAGGATTTTGAATGCTTCCCTGTTTACTGTGTAGACTTAGGAGGAATGGCATGCATGCCTGCCCTGAAAACATTTAAGCTGTCTACTTCTGGGAAAGATGCCTGAAATTCACAAGTAGGAGTACTGGGAAATCCAAGTGTGTATGCTTAAGAATGGAGAAGGAGTAAAATTTCTGTATGTTTAGAATTAATAAAAAACTGCTCTTTACAGATTCTTATATAGAATCACTCCATATGACCTTGCAAATTGCTTAAAAGTACCATTAAATGTCTATACATAGACATTTAACTTGGTGCATTAAGAAATGCGAGGAAATGTTCTATTTTTTTAGTACATGAAAATGAATTGATAACTCTGCTAACTTTCAGGTGATGTACTGTGACCAGAACTGCCAGAAAATACACTGGTTTACCCACAAGAAAGTCTGCAAGACCCTGAAGGAAATTCATGAGAAACAAGAACTAGAAGCTGCCAAAGAGAAAAGGAAACAAGAAAAGAAGCAAAAGAAAGGTTAGGATCTGTTTTTCCCTTGCTGAAACTAATGCTGTGTTAACTTCATCACAAGGAGCAATTTAAAAGGTCTTAAAACTGTAACAGCTGAGGTTGGGAGAAAAATCTTTGATGAAATGTAACAGCAAAGCTGAGTTTGTTGGGATTCTGGCCTTTCAATTTAAAAATGCCACACATTTTCCAAACATGGTTTTTAATGCTACAGTTATGCCCCTTTCTACAATGAAAGCATTCTGATTTACACTGCACTGTTTCAAAATTCAGACCTTTAATCAAGTTCATGCAGAAGTTTCATGCTGCTCTACATTTTGTTGGAGGTGTTCAGACAAGTTGGATAATAAGCAAGCAGCCTGCTCCTTGTAGTTGTAAAGGTTAATGTAGATGTTAAGTGTCCCATAATACTTCCTCTTCATAATCAGAGTATCAAGTTAATTGTGTTGTGTGCTTCGAATGTGAGGAAAGCAAGCAGTAGTCTTTAAACTGCTCATGGTGGTTTTCTCCCTTCAAGAAACAAGTAATTAAAATGTAGTAACAGAAAAAACACTGTATCACCCCTTCCCTTAACTTACTCTAATGCACTGTTTCTCCAAGTGAAATAATGGGAAAGTTGGGGATGAAATCACTTTTTCTCTTTCACAACTTACTGGATTTCCCTTCCTCTGTTTTAAGGATTGTAGAAGTGCACTGCACAAATCATGGTTGCCTTACAAGGGAAATGTTGTTCACTAGAGCTGTACTCAAAATAACAGGATATAAATCAGTAATAAATTAGTAATAATTGAATTTTTAAACAGTTTCCTATGTTGATCCTGTTACAAGAGCTGCTGTTGCATGGGATTAGGATGAGTGTGGAAGTTGAAGGCAAAGATATTAGAAATCCCTGGTACTGCAGACCAGTACAACAAAACTAAAGGAGCTGTGAGCAGTGATGCCTCACACTGATGCCAAACACACACCCTTGCAGGCTGATAATTTACTGAAGGAGTCAGTGGCCAGGTGCTGTGCTTTTCAGAGGGAGAGGCAGAATCCTGGTAGATGACTCTTTTCCCTCCTTATCTAAAAAGGGAAGCTAACATTTTTTGTTACATTTCTACTCCACTATCTACATGTTCATCTTCATTGACTTTTTCAGGTACATGGCCAGCACCCTCTAGACCTTGTAAGATTATGCACTGTTAGCAAGACACTGAAGTCATCTGAGCTTCAGATCACCTTGTGAATGGTGTTGTATCCGAGCATTTCATATCAACAGCAGCTTTGTTTCAGAAAGTTAGTAATACCCCCTGCAAATCCTGTACCTCAGGAAATTAATGATTAAAAAAAAATAAATGCAACAGCTGCAACTACATGCAAACCCAAAAGTTTAAGCGTTTCCACTGTGCAAGGGTGAGCGTCAAGGAAGTCCACACTTCAGCCTTTGCTGAAGGCTGTTACCTCACAGCCAAGTAGGACCTTGGCAGGGCTTTGGCAGTTGTGGCTAGCTGTGACAATTTTTGGCTGACTGTCAATCACAACAGAGAAAAAGAAACCAAGATTTAACTACTTTTGCTCCCAATTAGGCTTTCCTCTCCTTCTTTTCAGAATTGCTAGCATGCAAGCCCTACTTAGTAGAATCAGGGTAAAAAAGTTGTTAAATAACTTTTTTTTTCTCAGAAAACATTGCTTGAAGAGTAAAGGTGCAATAGCTGATTCTATTCCAGGCAGTCAAGTTATAAATTCTAGGATGACTCACTTCAACCTAAGTTCATTGTTTTTAAGCATATAATTTCTTCAGTCTGTTTTATGCAGAAATGCTTCCTATGTAGTTGTGTACATGGCTTTTTGATTGAAAACAAACCCCACCTGTACTCTGTGTTTAACTGACCTGCAGCCATTCTCTGAAAAGCTGATGATAAGAACGGTGTCAATAAAGAGTATTTGAATTGAACATTAAAATAACTGTTGTGTCCTACTTTGCTCCTCTCTTTATTTATAAAGAAGTCTGGCAAAATGGAAGATATATTAATGAGAGCTTTGTATAGGATTAGCTCCACAGTAACTTTATACCAACTTAAACAAAGCTTTAGTGTCTTGGGTTTTTTCAATGAAGATTCTCTACATTAATCACTTCTGTAATTGATGCAAAGTATCCTAGTGTTTATTGTTCTTTAGTAATAAAAATGTTTGCTTCCAAATGAGTTCAGTGTTTATTAATTGTGTGATTTTTCTTTTGTTTAGATGAAATGCAACTAGTAGAGGGTAGTTCTACAAGTGAACAACAGTCAGATCCTGGTCCAGATCCTACAAAAGAAGTGGATCCAAATCATCCTACCGATGGAACAGAAGAACCTGAATTTACCAAAGAGATGGAGGCACTAGCCCTGCAACCTGAAAGTCCACTGGAAAGTGAGACTGCCTTAGATGACGTTGATCTTCAAAAAATTCAAGATTCTGAGGAGTAAGAAGAGGGTAGGAAGGGACTGAGAGTTCTCAAGGGTACTAAAGAATTTTTTATGCTGACCATGTCTGAGTTCTAAAGCATGGCTTATGCAAGACTTCCTTTAGAAGACAGAATGTCTCTGTTCATCAAGAGATAGAATATTGGCTACTTTGTCTATAAATCCTCCACGTTTGTTGTAAATTGTCAAGATAGGTATTTATTATCTGCTAAAAACTAGAGTGGCATAGATCCATCTGTATGTATACCAACAATAAGCCTAGTGAAACTCTGAGTATCTGTGGTTAATGAACCACTTAGTGAAAAATGAAGAGCATTGGTTTGGATTATTCATGTTTTCCTAACTTAAAACTTGTTTTAATTGTAATTTAAATACTTTTTTCTGCAAATATATAGACCTGTAGTTAAAAGCACTGGAAGGCCAGCTGTTAAATTGCTTTTTTTTCCAGCACTTTATGAAGCTTTATCTGAAGGAATTCAGTAGCAATTAAGTTTCTGAAGATACTCATCTGAACTCTCAACTTTTCATGACATTACTGTAAATATTTTTCACTAGTGAGAGCACAACAATAGTGTCTAATTTTAGTAAATGAAACTGCTGTTTCAGGTGTCTCAAGCTGATGGTGAAATGTGTATTTCACTATTGGTTTGGTCAGAAATATTCCAAAGTCTAATGAAGGGAAGACCAGAATGACTCAAAATATTTTGACTGACAAGAATAATGCATTCTAAATCATTTTTCAGGTAAAGATGCCTTAGAGCACACTGGGATGTTGCTTATGAATTATTTCATAAACATAAAAATGCTTAATATTTTTCATGCTGAACTGGTCACAGTGAATTAGATGAGAAAATTCATGTGTGCATTGATACAACTGGGATTTCACTTCAGCTTTCAACTAAATACCAGATCTAGAAAACAGCTTCCCTCAACTTTGCTTTTCACTCAGATTTATTTCTGTGTCTCATGAAATCAGTGGGAATGCCACAACTGACACTATCACTTGCTGCATAAGGATGGCAAAATTGGAGACTGTCTTATTGTTGGCTGAATCACTGGTGTTTTAAACATGGCAGTGTTCTTCTGATTAGAGGAGCAAGGACCATCCTCAAAACAGAGGGAAAATGCTATTAATTTTTTTACTGTTTAATATGTTGAAGGTTTTTGTTTAATATTCTGAAAACTGTAAGAGTGAGGATACATAAATGCACCTGTGCAGGGAATGTACCTGTGTTTTAATTTCAAGGATTAGTAGATTGTGAAGAATAAAGGGAAATTTTTTAAAAGAAAGGAGCTATGTGGCAATTCTGTTTCCTGTGTCTGAAACATGGTGACATTCTCATGTGACATGCAGGGGCCTCCTGTAGCTTGAGTATACAAGTTTAACTTCATGACAGCTGGCAAGCGAGTTGCCTGCTTGGAGCTCAGATGCTGTAGTCACCCTCCACTCTGAGCTCTGGGAATGCAGAAGTGCTGCTGCTTCCCTGTTCCACACATAGCATTTGGGGCTCACAGGGATGTGTTGCTCTTCAAGGGTTCTCTGAAAATGCCAGCCCTTCAGGGCAAAAGAGTCAGGGTTTTGGAAGAGTGCTAAAATCCCCAGCACAAATCCTTCTTTCATCCTCCCAGTGGTGGTGCCTTGCTCACTGGAAATCTGGTTCCCTGACAGGCCACCAGACAACCTCATCTCCAACCTGCTTTCAACAGGAAGGTTGGACTGTACAAGCTCCAGAGATCCCTGCCAAGGTAGACTGTCCTGTGGCTCTGTGCTAACTTAGGAGAGAAGGAAGGAACTCAGAAGACAAGCTACAACCTGAAAGAAGGGCTTTGATATGTTTAGAAAGCATCATTGACTTTAGGCCTTTGATGGAATGGAAGGAGAAATACGTGAGGAAATGTATTATAAGAAATAAAAGTATTTATCCTTAGTTTCTTAAAAATCAGTGTGCAGTTTAGTACTTTCTGATAACAAAATTACAGTAAATTGCATTTCAAGCAACTTTTTTTATAACATCGCTACTATTTATCATTTGTTATCTTAATTTCTTCACTCTCTATACTACATATGTAGTATAAAAAAATAACAATTTTTTTCTGGAAATTCACTTAATTAGAGGCATGTTGTTGTGTACTTGTTTTGTTGAGATGTTAACCTACTTACGGGGTTAACACTAGTGAGAGAAATTGGTTTTTTCTCATCTAAACTGGACTGTCAGCTTCTCAAGGGGCTCTTCTGCTTTGTTTTTAAGCCGTCTTTCTTGACAGGTGGCTACTTTGTTCCAATCCACAGCTGAAAATTCCATTAGAGATCTTGTCGTTGCCCGTGCTAAAACCGCATCTTTGGGGTCCTCAAATGGTACTCTGCAAAAAGAACAAAGCAAGTCCATTACCTGAACATTTCCAAACCACTTCAGGACTAATTTACAACACACACTGTGTAGAAAGTGAAAGTAGCAGTCACGATGACGCTAAGAGGGAGGACTTAAAAATTTTAAATTTACAGAAGGTTTTCTTCTACCAAATTTAAGACAGCAAAACAAAATGAGAATAGGTCAGAGTCATAGGATTCTATTTGAAAAAATAATGCTATAAATTATTTTAAATACATTTATAGTAGACTTAAAAATGTTTTTGTTTTCAGTGTTTTCCCCCACAAAAGTTATAATTGTATACTTTTAATGCTCTAATTCAATGGACATGATTCAAGTGATTTTATACCCATTAATTTAAATGCACATTTATTTCACTGTGGATCTCTTAACTAGCCCTCAGGCAAATATCCGTTCTCCAAGCTCTGAATCCAGATCCCTCTGAGCTTGTGTTCAAGTATCCTGCCACAGCTGCAGTCTGGGAGAGAAAAGCAACAGACTCACAGTGTCAAAGCAGGATTGACAAGGAACCAAAACCTTCCAACTCAGATACAATATTAAAACTATCTTGTAAGAACTCCTTTCTTAAAGACGTCCCTGTAGTGACACACCTCATGTAAGCCACAGGACTATCTCCACTGAGTGTAATGCTCTTTGTCACGAAAAGGCACCTTGCAAAGCCTCAGCATTTCCGTAAGTAAGACTCGAGGCAGCTGCACATCCATTCTATCAATGAGGACAGGTAACTCCACTGAAGGCAGGTAAGAATTAATTTTTCAACAGAAATTAGCTTGATTTTAAAGACCTGTGTTCCGAGTACTGTTAAAGGATATCACATGTAGGGTTTTATTATTTCCTTTAATGCATTTTTCAAATCTTTTCATGTGTAAAGCTAGAAAATAAAGCCAAGCCTGATACCTAAAGTTTGTAGATTTATTAAAAAGTGTGCATCTAAAATGTCACATTAAAATGCAACCTTTCTCCTGTCTCAATCCAGACACAGAAATAAAAGTTTTACATTTATTTCTATGATTTTGAAACTGAACAGAATAAAAATAACATCATGTACAGACTAAAAACGTTTCATTCTACAAGTCATAATGTTTTCCAGAGAGTGTATTTTTGAACAGCCAGTCAGGAGAATGTTTTCTGGGACATAATACAGAACAGCTATTCTGATGCTCTTAATACTTTGAGCATGCTTTTTCTAGTGATCAGTATTTGATCTTACAAATAAATGGCATTTTTATGTACCAATTTCCAAATGTGGAATACCTTTCAATACTAAACTTTAGACATCAAACCTAGTGTAGAGTTGCAGCTATATTAAATACAAAGACCTGAAACTATTTCAAAAGCTCATTTTTACTGGACATTTTCTCTAGTTAGGGTATTTTTTAAGCATGGCAAGAGGAGATTAAATGCTTCAGAGATGTAAAAGGAAGAAGAAAGCCAAAACAGTACTTACTTATTTGTGTTATTTCCAAATTCACAACCTATAACAGAAAGTTCAAATTATGACGTTAATGGCTGTACACCAATTTGAATAGCTGAGGATTGATTACTATCCTGATCTTAAATTGCTTGTTCAAATTAATTGAAAACTAGCACATGATTTGAAATATTTAAGATAATATTTTATTAAATTACTGTGGAAGCAAGTATTTGTTGGGTTTTAAGTGTATGTAGTCTTAAGTTTCTTGTATTTTATTTGCATTAAGTGTTTTTAAGTTTCTTGTGTTTTATTTCCTGTAGACATACACAGCCATGTTTTCTTTCACAGATAATGATGCCACTGTATATGTGCATGATTGCAGGGCAGAGCTAAAGACAGCTGTCAGCCCACTTTGATCATCATCAGCAAAAAAAATTATTAAATATGCTTAAACTATCCTCCTTTTCCCAACCTCTTCAAAATCATTGTTAAATACAGTGCTTTCAGTTTTACTATTGTGATATATACATTTAAAAAAACTGGCAGGTATTTGATTACTTTCCAAACTTCCATCTACGCTATTTAAAATACTACTATTTCAGTCATCTATGCACAATGGTGGTTTTCTTATCTTTAAAATATAAAAAAAGATTACAAGATTGATGGAATTTCAAAGTTTGTTCTAGATTGTGATACAAGTCTCGTGGTTCCAGGTGGTATTCACCTGCTTTCTTGCTTCCAGATCTGAATGTTTTAAGAACTCTAAAAACTGCTTTATATGCTATTATAAGACATCATTAAAATATTCTCAGCTTGGAAAGTATAAAGAGGAATCTGCTTACAAAACCAGGCAAGATACGTAACATTTAAAACACTAGAAGAAAATATTTTCAAGAGATTATCTTGTAAAAGCACTAGAGGGCATCAAAACTCTACGATGCTGAGAGTCAGAAGTGTATTGAGACGTTTTAAATAAAGGTAAAACTAAACACAAGACTCATACTGACAAAAAATTTTGTTTAGCTGTCTTTAAAGACAATAATGTAACTACAGTGTTTGATTAGAAATTATCTGCCACAATACTCTCAAGTGGAAGGATTCATTTGTTGCCTGCTGCTGCTACAACTACTTACTTCATGAAGCAAACTAGCTGAGTTCTTGATGCATTTATATTTTATTACTAAAACCAATAACATTTTATCAGATGAATGAAAAAAATGTTTCTAATTCAAATCACCTAAAAATGTATTCTTTTCCTTCCAGTATTGTAAATACCTGAGGGCATTATTGGTCTTCTGGCTGGTTGAGTGCATCTGCTAGATCTCACCGTAGTCACCAGGGATGTATCTACTCTCTTCCCAAAAGCTATTGACTGCATGACCCAAGCCCTTTTGGGGTTATAGAGATGAAGTGCTGACTCCCTTTCTCTTTGTGTAACTGCTGTTAAAAGGGATATAAAAATTTTAATTTTCTTTTATCAATTGAAAAGGCTGCATACAAAAGGTTATTCATGTATTTTCTGTGCAGTTTTTTAACAATAGTGATGTTAATGACACAATTTCAGAACAATTCAAAATGGGAACATGGAGTGGTATTTTCTAAGGCTTTAGGGTGAAGCCCTGTACAATAAAATATTTTCTTCTGAGCGCAGTTTCTTGCTAGAAAGCAAGACTTTTCGTGCTGCTTAAATGAGACCTACTGCAGAAGTCAGTAAAGATTTTGATTATGAATAGTAAATACAAGTCCTGGTTTAAGGCTAGTTCAATTCCCATTGGTCAATTACAGAGAAAACCCTAGGAGTGCAATCAAAAGAAAAGCTTAAATTCTTCCTGTTCCACACTTTAAAAGAAATAATTTTAATTTTTAAACAAATAGTTTGAGGCTGTTAAATCAAATTGGGGATAGTAGGTTCAAATATATGAACTCTATACTAATCTAGTACTTCAGCTATGGAACAGAAGTGAGCTAAACTTTTAGAACAAGTAACTGGCAGAAGCATTTTCAGTTCAGGGAAGTTTTGGAGTCATGGTGTCTAGGGGACCAATTAGGAAGGAACTGCAGTAGTCATGCCTGAAGGTAAGAGAACATGAGCACATGTCTTGTGTAAAGGAGACAGCCAGGACTATGTTCTGGTAATGTTCTACAGATGGTGAAGAAGCTTTGTAATGTTTTAGAGAAATAGTTCACTAAATAGAAAGTCCAGGATACAGCTTGACACAAATTACTGCTTCAAGTCTTAATCCAGGACTGACTACAGTAGAACTGTATTTAGGAGATGAAGTCCAGGAAGTTTTATGGAAGTGTTTCTAGACATGTAAATGCAACATTTAAATTAAACATTAAACATTAAAAATACATTTACATGTATTTTTCAGCACATTAAGCTTCAGTCATCATTTCCCAGTCAAAAAGTGATATTCAGTAACACAGCCTGACAGCTGTGTTAAGCACAACTCTTAACACAAGAGCAAATACTCAGGAGAGTGGAGGTACCAGTGCAAAATGACTGTGTGAGCAAATGGGCACCTGGTGAGATCCAGCAACTCCTCATCAAGCCCTGGCACCTGCTGGGGCCCATCCATCAGCTTTCCTTCACGACAGCTGCACAGAGTCCCAGCACCTGCAGATATCCTGCATCTGCCTTGCTCAGTCCCTTTTCAAGAAGGCACTGATTTTTCCTTGCTACTCTCTTATAAGCTAGAGCTGAGTAGGAATCAGCTATTTTCTCAGTGCTCTCCAGTAATTTTCAGTCGTGCCAGTCACACAGTTCTCCAAACACCAGAGACAAAAATCACCAAAGCTGATTTTCTGAGTACATTGTGGCATGTTTATGGCTTCACTGATTTAAAATCTGGCTATTCTTAAGAAAATTTTCTTTTCTGTAGAATTTACAATCTGCAGACAAGCTGTGAAAGATCTCTTGATGACTTGTGAATATTTATTATACTTGAAAGCTTAGTCTGCATTTACCTTACCAAGAAACGCTCATATACATATTTAAATGTACAGAAACACATAGATAGCTCAGGATATTATCCATACCTAAATAAGCACGCTTATAACCCATGTTAATATATACTAGTCTGAATGCACAGAGGTAGGTACATGTTTCTAAGCACAGGCTTTTATCTTTACCCAAATAGACCAAGATACAAGAAAAATCTAAACAATTTAAAAAGAAAAAGAAATCAAAAGCATTTAACAAAGTGTTTATGCTATGCAAACTCTTTTTGCTTGACAAATCTTGCAAAATACGAGTATCTTGTTCATTAGTCATTTTTCTCTATCAACAAATGCATGTAAAAGAACAGCTAAGATAATTTCACCTATTTTTTCAAACTGGTTAAAATCAAAAGCAACGGCCAATGCTTTGTGAGAGAGGAAAGCAACCCTTACATTTCCTGTCAAGGAGCTGAACTGAAGGAAGGAAGTATATCACATAAAGCCGGTAGTCTGGATCATGTGCCAGAGGGTTTTGGAATAAGTCTGCAAAATGTATGCAGAAAAAAACAATGTCACAAAAAACCAAACCCAGTGAAAGAAGCACTTTGCAAGGCAGGAAAATTAAAGGTCACTAGGAGCAAAAGATTTTGTATGAAACATAAAATTCAAATTGTTCTTACTCTGGGTAAACAAAGCAGTCTCATTACTCACCTAAACATGGACTGCAGGAACTGACTTACTGCAGAGTATGGAAAATACCACAGGCAAGAACTGAGTAAAGGTGCCATCATGCACTCCAAACCTTTGAAGTATTTTTTGATTTTTTAAGATCTACAGAAAAAACACTGAAGGGTTTCCCTTTGATTTTCTCACATATTGTTAGGTAGTACCTATTTTAAATAACAATGATCTTTTAGGTGTGACAGCTTAAACGTAAGACACAACATTTGTAGGAGGATGGAGTTATTAATATCAGATGAGCTTTAGGACACCTAAGACTTTATCAGAGCTGATAAAAGGCTGTATCCCACAGACACAATATAAAATGTAAATACAAAGCCTTCTGATGTTTTGACAGATGATGAGTTTGAGAACTCACGAAACTTAAGAGAAAAATGTTTCATAGGGCCTAAATTCCGGACACTAGCTTTCCTCGAGGCTTGAGATATCGAGCTTCAAAAGCCCATTAGCAACTTGGCTAAAATGTTCATGTTCAGGTTCACATTACCTGTATAACCAAACCTTTGCAACACAGAGACAGGTATCAGTCCTGTGCTGCTGCTTTGCCAGGTGTGGAACATTAGCCTAGCTCACATGCCCAATCAGTTGGTTCAGTGACAGTGATATCTGAGGCTGATTAAAATAGAAACTGGTTCATTCACAGATCAGCTAATAAACAAACAAGTGTTGTGGGGTGGGGCTTCTTTTCTAAATAAAAAACATAATAATGCTATTTATGTCCTTATACAAATACTGTTCTTCTAAGACAGTAAAAAAAATCAGGAGGCTGTCACCTTGAGATCAGAGTGGGGGGAAAAAAATCTTAAATTAATAATTTTTACAACTTCTGCTACAGTCTACAGTAATCTGTTTTTCTGGGGAGAGCCTGTGGCTAGGACTTGCTCTAGGGTAAAAAAATTCTGTTATAATATCATTTTAGCAGTTAGGCAGAGGAAGATGGTATTACTGAATAAGAGACAGTAGAAGAAAAAAGCCTGAAAACACTCCACACAGATTTGTAAACTATAGGATGCAATTTCATGTTGTTCAGGACAAGTATGGCTGCTGAGAGAGCTCAGTGCTTGATGGGATTTAGCAGATATTTTGGAGAAGTAACAGGGCTGGAATAAACCTGTCTATGTATTTTCCTACATAGAAAACACCTGTCCCATGTATGCAGAGGAAAACTTTTAATTTTAATTCTTTAATAATTTTTTTTTAATCAATGTACTTAAAATTAGTAAGAAACCCACATGGTGGCAGCAAAAGTTCTATTTTTACTGAACAAAGGAATATATATCTATTTTTTCCTAGAAAGTGTTAATCAGAAAGAATATTACGTATGTATCTGATAAGTCTGTTTTTGAGTCAAGAAAATATACTACAGCATTCCAAAGAGAAAAATGTTTCAGAAAGATCTCTAAGGGCAGCTATGTTTGGTAGTGGAATAGAATAATGATTCAAGAGAGATTTTTCCAAGGCACAAACCAGGTCTGATATTAAACACTTGTGAATCTAGATGCTGCTTGGACTACGTCCCTGCTCAACAACACTGATTTGTAGGTTTGTTTTAGAGAACGTGAATTTTTCTACTACTTATTTTTACAATAAATTCAACCATTGTACAGATCAAGATGGTTTTGTTTTACAAAACATCTGGGATCAATTCCTGGCTGAGCTATCTACTTTCTTGTCAAGGTCATGCAATTTTAGTTCTACAAATTAGGATAATGCTTTCTTCCCCCACAGTTTTGTCTGTTTTCTCTATCTGGAGTGTAGGAAAACAGTGTGCCTCTGCCACATGGGGCAGAAACAGAGTGAACAAGAGAGTTTTCTGAGGTATAGCAGCAGGATGTTATCAGCTGTGGACAATAAATCAGTTGAGGCAATTTACAGAGTACGTAACAAAAATCTTGGATTCCAAAAGGGAGATGTGAGCACAAGGTGAGCCCATAAAGAAACACTCTGAATCTCCCAAAAGGCTGCAGTTGTGAGCAGCATGTGCAGTAAATCTTTTGAAGCTGAGTGTCTTCCCTAGACACCTGATGAAGGATGGTTGTTATGCTACACATCCAGTGCAGGGCAGTGGCTAAAATCATGAGAGAGCCTTCAGGAAGAGAAATTTTGGCAACATTTTGGCAGCTGGATGCTACTCCTGAAGTGAACAATAATAGTGTGTTTTAATAGTTCTATTGTCCCCAAGAGCTACAAAACAATAAAATGCTGTTAAGCATCCAGGAGCTCTGTTGAAGGCTAGCAAGCGGGGTTTTTTTAAAATCAGATTGTTTGGCAATAAAAAAGATCTACCTCATAACAGTGAGAAGTCTCACTGGTTTTGTTTTATAAAAGTGAGTTATGTGCACAGCCCTTTTCAAAGCTACACAGTGCAAATTCTGCACCCATTTATTATTTATTAATATTGCAAGAAGGCAGATAAATTATATAGTAATATGATGTATAGGATACGACTTTTAAAATTTATTTTGGTCATTTACTGATTTAATTTAGTTCAAATATGACAGGGCATTTTATTAAACCAATAGAGACCTGTTAATTTGAGAACTCATTATTATGAAATCCCCTTGGAGCAAACACACTGACAATTTTTTTCATGACTGCAAAGGTCAAGAAAGAATGACTTTAAAATTATGGTTATTAAGGTTGTTAAGCTTCTTCCACGGGTTACTATAGTATTGTACAAATCTTTGAACTAAACAACATTTTTTTTTTTAATTAGGGTAGATCAGTATATTATATATATTGTTTGATTGTTCTTTCAAACATTTCCTTTTCTATGGTGGTGGCCAGTCCAATTTGCATCCAATTTTCACCGTGCCTTTGTAACTGCCATTCATAATAACTCAGCAGCACTTTAACTATCTGCTAGGTATTTCCCACAGATGGTTGCAACAAGTACAACAAACTTTCTGTGCTTCTTGAAGCTCCTTATTAATTTGTAGAGCTAACATTAAAATCAAGTGACTGCACCATTCATACATAGGATGTCTTTCCAGACTCTGCCTAATCACTTCAAACGACTGAATTCTTATATGGACTAATTTTTCTATCTTGCATATAATGAAAAAAATATCAGTAGTTTGGCTGGCATGTTGTCTTCCTAAACACTTGATTTGTTTTTTTAGTTTTGGCCCAAAGTCAAGCTCAATTAAAAGTTTGCTTTTCCATTCATATTTTCCTTTCCCACAATCAGACATTCAGTTTTCTGAATGCTTAAGGAGGTGTTACGGCCTGGTGACATTCTGACATTCACCTCCTTAACCATGTCACTAAGGCACAAAACTTGTTTCCTGTCTTCTTCTTTGCAAGCATCTGGCATGGCATATGTTGACATTCCTTTAGGAATCATGGAAAAAGACTGCTTATACTTTCACTTTCAATATCTTAATAGCATATATCCTACCTTCCCTGGAGGCTACTTCTTACATTGCAACTTAGTGGTGCCAACAGTGTCTTGTATAACTTCATTTGAAATTTCCATTTCCAGCTAGTGTATGCTCCTTAACAGACATTGTTATGAATAATACCTAAAGTGTATTTATTCTTAGGCTCTAGAAATACAGTCTGCCAAAAAGATGCAGATAGGAAGTTCTATAAGCAAGAGAATTAATGAGGCAGGAATTTGGGTTCTATAACCTATCACTCACACTCCCCACAGCAATAACACCCATTTTTCAACTCCTTTCACCTCTATGATAATCTCACTGTACTCCTGTATTCCATTACAAAGAGGCAGCTGTAAACTGCTTAGACACCCTCCAAGCTACTCATCCAAGATACTGGCTAGCCAGCAGCCAAAAAGTTCACTTCTGAACTCACTTAGCAGTTTTTCCTCAGTTGAGGTACTCTTTGTGGAATTTTCATGTCTTAGACATCTCTTTATTCTGTCAAATTTGGTTTAAATTGATAATTAGCCTCAAAAGCTATTAGCAAATGAGTGGAAACAGACAAGAAATATCCTGATAAGAAACTAGAAAGCTACTACTTGCTGTTCTGCAAAATAAAAGGAAGATATTACTTAGAGTCTGCAAGCTTATCATTCCTTTCAATTCCTTCACTGTTTTGCCAAGTTTTTTTAACTCGTTGTTGTGAAGAAACAGAATCTGCAATGAACGTAAGTGTTTCAGAGCACCTGAAATAAAATGAAAAATAATTAATGATTCTCACCACCTCTGCCTTTACTAGAACATTATTTTGCTATGCTGTACACCAAATTTGATATTTTAGTTATCTATCTATGCCTGTCTTTTGGTAACACATTGCATGAGATATTAATTAAAACAATAAATTAGAGATTTCAATGTCCTTTTCACCTTTCTAGTCACATCCTTTAAACACATGCCTAACTTTTTTTCATTTCAATTCTTTCCATTTGTCCACATCACCCTTGCATCAACAAATCAGCCGCAACTGCAACCTCTCTTCTGCCTCCCTTCCTTCCTCCTATATCCCTATAATATTTGATTAATTCACTTCCTTTTACCTTTGATCTAATATTACCTCTGCCTCACAAACAATAGTATATCCCTAATACCGCCTTTGCCTCACAAATAATAAATAGTGAATTCCTTAGAAAATAGTTCAGTTCCAAGTAATTACTGATGTATTAAAAAGCCATTACAAAATATTGTTGCGACCCAGACTATATGTTCACATCATCACACATCAGGATTAGACATCTCATTTTCCAAATTATATACAGTATTTTATCCACATTTCTCTACTAATGATACCCTTCTCTTTACCCATATTTTATCATCTGTATTGTCTCTTGTATCCATGCTTATGTCTTTCAAAGATAAAGTTAGCTCAAAATTTCACAGAAACCAATCAAGATCATTTCTCATCCCAGCATTTTACAGAGACAGAGAAAAATAAAATGTTAACATTTAAAATGTCTAAAATATTTAGAAATCTATTATGCTTTGGTCTGTTCATTCACAAATTCACAAGTCTGGTAAAGCCATTTCAATCTACAAGGGTAAGCAAAACTGAAACAGAAGTATAAGACAGATGCATTTTTACAATGAACCAAGTTTGGCGGTAACTTTGCAAAATACTTCTGGTTATGAATTCTCAATATTAAACATGGTCATGTAAGATCAAAAATTTTTTCACAATTGCCTGACATAAAGTAAATGACATTTCATCCCTTATACCAGAATAAACATATCACCTTATTGCCACTCAAGTATGCTGGAAAAATTAAATATCTAATAATTAACACACTCTAATTATGCATACATAGGAGCTTTCAACCAATAAGTTACTTGCCTGTCATCCAGTTTTATGAATTTGAATGCCAATACAGAGAAAAGAAAGTATAGGCCTCTGCTCAACAATCTAAAAATGGAAGATTGGTACCTGCTATATCTGTCAGCTCATTATTGTTGAGATAGAGTTCAGTCAAGCAATAGTTTTTGACCAAGAAGGTTAAATCTTGGATCTGAAATCAGAGTTAGGCAAAGTGTTATATGTCAGTCTAAATACAGTGTCAGAGAATTATAAATGTGGCCTCTTGAAAACTGTTTAACTGCAAGTAGTTTCTTATATTTCTGTTTAAGACTCTTGGTTTAAGGATTCTCTTGACAGTTCAACCTTCATTAGAAATACTAATTACACATCAAATGCAAGCAGTACAGCCTTATCTAATTTTTTGAAATACAGATTTAACATTTGTATTTGGAAGGACATTTCTCTGAAATTCCCTGGTCTCCACATTCTCTTTTCCTTCTATCCACATTTGAAATAATTTTTATTGTGAGAAGACCCTTGTAGAGCACAATAATTCTATGTTGGTTTAAAAATATTCCTAAAATATATAATTGGAATAAACCAAGCCTCTTGCTTTTGAATTATTTTTTCACTAGCAGGATTAAAGAGCACAAATTTGTCCTAATTTTTCAGAAATGTCATCTAATCATATTTAGAGAATCAATTAGAGTTACAGAAAAAAAAGTAAGTATGTGTAGAGGTGTATTCCCAATAAAGAGCTATCTTCAGTCCCTATGGAATCACACCTTCTTGCTTGGAGAAGCTCAATTCCAGTACTGCTTGACTCCAGTGCAAGGTAAAGTGTCTGCAGTGGGATAACAAGCTGACCTTTATAATCGCGGAGAACTGGGACCACTAATGGTGCGGAAGTTTTTATCCCACGGTTTAAATGCAAGAGCAACAAACAGAATGATATTCCTGACTCTTTGAATTCTGTCATGGGAAGTAATTTGTTAGGGAAGGAATTATTTCAGTCCTTGAATTTTGCCACTGACTCCAAAATAAATGTGCTTTGCTCTATGCATTAACAGTATCTGAAAGCTGGAAGGAAGAGCATTAAGACAGAAATTTTCCCACTCCCTGGTACAGTGGTTTTCCCTATCTTTGGCAAGTTTTGTTTTCAGGATCATCTGAAGTTTGCTCTTTTTTTTTTTTTTTGATAAAATTACTGAGTACAGAAAAATATGCTCCTCCTATTGAGGCATTTAAGTAAGGTTTTCCTATGAAAAGCCACTGAGTGACTTCTCCACACAAGTTACACAGAACAACAAAAGAATGTTCTTTGTTACTGCTTAGGTAGGAAAGTGATCAAAAATCCAATTTATTTAACCTTTTTGATCAGCAAGATCAGTTCTGCTTAGTCATCAGGCCATTTCTTCTTTTTCTTTAATGTCCTTTATCTATACAAGGAAAAGCCTTATTATACCTGTGATTTTAGTTCAATATTTTAATATATCTATACTTTTGCTTTTTTTGAAAATAGTTGGATAAATAGAGATCTTTTGATGAATTGGACATAAGATGCCATATAACTGATGCTAGCCTGGGGCAGCAGATATACATGTGCTCTGAAGTGACATGGAATGTAAATTTATTTTTTCTGCTGCTCACAGATCTACTTACTTACCTGAGCAAGCAATTCTGGTGATTTAAGAATTTGGGTTCACTGTGAAAGTCATGTAAACTACTGTACAGTAAAAAATATTTATGGGGTTTTATTAGTTTTCTTGCTTTTTTATTACCATTGACTAATGGTGAGGGTTTGGATTCAATTCAACCATTTAGTAATGGTTGGCTATGAATATGTAGATTTCTAAATCAGACAATTCTACTGTCTAGTACATGATTTTGTGTCAGACAAAATGTGCTTACAATTGACTGGAAACTGTATTGTCTGGACATTTTGACAGAGCACTGTCTTAAAACCCATAGAGGATATGAAAAACACTAGGATCCAGATTTGCACAGATGGAGAAAGTGAGGCACGTGGTTTGTGTAACTGATTTAGGACCTTACACTGCATGGGAAACAAGAGAAATTAATGTGGCCCAATGTCACACTCTACCCATTTGTCTGGAAATCTCTTAAATACACCGAGTTTAGGTGACACAATGTGTAAGGGCAGCAGATACCCCATCATCCCTAGAACTGCAGTGCTGCTTCCTGTGCACAGGGAGAAGCTCATTTCACAGAGTTTTATGTCACTCTTGTGTGCATAACATCAAAAAGCAACCTCACCTCGACCATCAGCCTGCCAGGAAATAAACTGTGCATGTCTGCAAGGGCAAAGAAGAGCCATGCATTTCCTGCAATCCACTCCTGTCCTACAGTCACATCACCCCTCGGTCTGTTCCAAGAACTGCCCACTCTAGCTACACTGGGAACTGAGGAATTAGCACAGAACCTCTGCTTCTTAAATACACAGAACTGATAAATCTGATGTGAATCTAAAGGAAAATACATTAGTTTATACTCTGTAATTTAAAAAAAACAAGGTTTCTTCAAATCTGTTATATTTGACAGTTAAATTATCCTGGAAATTAAAAGTAATTGATGAGTTTGACAATTACATAATACTGTGTTAGAAAAAAAAAAGTCAGAGAATATAGATGCATTGTTCTGCTCTTTAAAGAAATATTTTATTACCTTATTGTTGTTAATCCACAAATACCTTAATCTGGGAAACTGTGATAGACTTGGGATACTCCTTAGTCCTCTGGTGGAAAAAAAAAAAGAGTAACAAATTTAACATCAGTAGTGCTTAGTAATTTTATAAATATTTTAATTTTTCATAAATAATATTATACAAGAACTAGAAAGGCACACTTCCCTAGAATTTATAGCAGATAAAGACAAAAAGATCAAGATGGCAGAGACAGTGTAAGCACTCTGCACACCTGCAAGCATAACGAGGCAGCAGGTGGTAAAGAAACAGGAGCAAAATAAGTGATACATTAATTGCTTTTCCATAACAGCATAAGTTATGAGTCTGAGTCACATGTACTTTGCAGTTTGTAGAAATCCTGCTCAGAACACAGGAGGAGAAGTTTGGCACCCTGGGGACATGAAGCTAAAAGGAAAACTGCTTTGAAGGTGCAGTGGGGATTGTCCAGCCAGAGTGCCAGAGAAACCAACAGAAGACAGACATCAAACATGTCAATGTGCATTTTTTATTATTTTTTATATTAGTGCATATTGTGAAATATTTTGCCCTTTTTCCACTCCTGTCCTGTTCTCATAGAAACTTAGCACATCCACTGCATCCACTGAGGCTGAAATGATCTCCCATGTGCTAGTACGGTTTTATTTTTTTAATTGTGTATCTAGCACTTTGAGTTTGCTAGTGTACTATAAATAAAAAATTACCTACTGACCACAAAATATTAGTGAGGTGCCAAGGAATTTTAACTAATTGCTCTTCTTTATTTTTCATTGCTTTAAATAACTGTTCTTAATTTCCCCTAGAAAAATTATAGATTACCTTTACTTGACAATTTTTAATTGCCATAATAAAAATTTCCTTGTGGATTTTAATGTGTTGCAAGACTAAGGCCAGTGTTCCAGAAAGTAACAGGACTGAAAAAAACTAACCTCATATCATCAGGCTAAAGTCATGTTTGTTTTCCAACTTTGAAACCTGGTCTCTATCTTTCCATGTTGTCATTTTATTTGTTGGGGTTTTTTTTTCCCAACACACCCTCCAGGTACAGACAAAGGGAGGGTGGGTGGATGCCTTTTCTCATCTTGCATTTGGAAATGAAAGTCAGTCAAGAGCAAACCCTACAAAGTTGAGGTGCTATACTTTTAGTCCCTTGTATTACTGAAAATCAGATTATCTCTCATGTTGTTACTTTGTTAAATTGTTTATGTGGCTTTCCCAGATAAGCCATAAAAACTAACTTAATGTGTCTATTACCACAACGAACAGAAAAAAGACAGACATCAAACATGTCAATGTGCATTTTTTATTATTTTTTATATTAGTGCATATTGTGAAATATTTTGCCCTTTTTCCACTCCTGTCCTGTTCTCATAGAAACTTAGCACATCCACTGCATCCACTGAGGCTGAAATGATCTCCCATGTGCTAGTACGGTTTTATTTTTTTAATTGTGTATCTAGCACTTTGAGTTTGCTAGTGTACTATAAATAAAAAATTACCTACTGACCACAAAATATTAGTGAGGTGCCAAGGAATTTTAACTAATTGCTCTTCTTTATTTTTCATTGCTTTAAATAACTGTTCTTAATTTCCCCTAGAAAAATTATAGATTACCTTTACTTGACAATTTTTAATTGCCATAATAAAAATTTCCTTGTGGATTTTAATGTGTTGCAAGACTAAGGCCAGTGTTCCAGAAAGTAACAGGACTGAAAAAAACTAACCTCATATCATCAGGCTAAAGTCATGTTTGTTTTCCAACTTTGAAACCTGGTCTCTATCTTTCCATGTTGTCATTTTATTTGTTGGGGTTTTTTTTTCCCAACACACCCTCCAGGTACAGACAAAGGGAGGGTGGGTGGATGCCTTTTCTCATCTTGCATTTGGAAATGAAAGTCAGTCAAGAGCAAACCCTACAAAGTTGAGGTGCTATACTTTTAGTCCCTTGTATTACTGAAAATCAGATTATCTCTCATGTTGTTACTTTGTTAAATTGTTTATGTGGCTTTCCCAGATAAGCCATAAAAACTAACTTAATGTGTCTATTATCACAACGAACAGAAAAAGACACCACTGCAAGTAGCAGGGACAAGCAGATGGCTGTTGACAGGACACACAGAGCTCCTATCTGATTCTCCTGTGCACCCCTGAGCTACATTTCAGGTAGCAAAGACAAAATTTCTGACATTCTTGGTCACTGCCACTCTACAACTAGTTTACAGATTTACATTTAATTGGCTTTACTCCCTGTCTAGTAACAGCCTCATCTTCACTATCTCCAAGCCTCAATCTGGTTTGTTGTTTGTGGCGCTTTTTTTATATTAAGGCATCTAATTTGCCCCAGGTAGAGCTTAATTTCTCCAACATTTTAAAAGAGCCTGTCCTTTTCTAGATGCCTTCCAGACTTTGTATGTCTTTTATAAACTGATCCTTTTTGGCCTGCAGCACTCTCTTTCTACCTACTGCTAAGTTAATCAGTTTCCCTGGGAGGACAGCTTTCAGTGTCCAAAATACATTGTTTCATGTCCCTTTAATAGTAACTCATTCTCTCTCATTTGATTGACTATAATTATTTGTTTCCATATTCTTATTTCAGCTAGCAGAAAAATATGTCAAACCAACAGTAAAGGAGGCATGATCTGATACTGAGCTTGGATGAGGTTCAAGTTTATATAAACTGATACAGAATAAAAGGAGTTCACTTCTATCCAATCATCAGAGAATCCATCTTGCATCATCTTTATCAAAATGGTTTCATGGGCAGACAGATCACTTCTGTATCTACCATGTGAACATTTCTTTTTATTCTATAGCAAAAAAAATATTTCAAAGCCAGTGAGGGCACACATTCAAGCATTTAAGAACAGAAAATATGCCAATTAAGACTGTATACACAGACTTAATTCTTTACATATGCAGTATAATAATTGTATTGTTTAGAAAGTATGTATATATGCACCTTTTAATTATCTCATTATTTCAACTTCTCCCTTAAATTTTACACATTTTCTTCTTTCTAAAATGCATATCTTAAAAAATTTGACAGTAACTATATGTTTTACGTCACAAATTATCAAATACTTTCTTGGTGTAAATCAGGAGATGGGATAAGAAATTCAAACATACTAGTGAGCACATTTAGATTTTCAAGACCATATGGTTTCCATCAAAAACAGACTAGACAACACTGAAATCCCTTAACACCTTTCTTTTTTTTCACTCATTTGGACCAAGAGACCTTGAAAACCTTGTCCCTGAATTATTAAACTACATTAGTTCTTTCTGTATGCTATCAACCATGTGAGCAGTGGATGCAGTTGTGAGGCTGCAGACAGGTATGCAACACTTGGAATTGTGCCCTGGCCAGAAATTCAAAGCACGCTTTCCCAAAACTTTGAAGTATGTCCTGTCATGTATCCATCCCTCTATGGCAGCCTCTCAGCATGTTCATACTACAGCATACACCTCTATCAACCTAGATCACCCACAGGTTCATGAAAGCTTTGCCTTCCTTCACTTAGCACATCTTCTTCTCCTCATCTGCCCCACATCTCAAGCTGTTTCATAAAACTCTCAGAGGAGATCAGCTCTCTCATCAGCCCAAAATAACCGTTCTTGTGCTTATATTCACTTCATGTTGCCCTGCCCTCCCTTCAGTTCTTAGCAGTAGAGATGCAGGTCATTTCAAAGGTGGTACCACTGAGTTTTGCCATTGCAGTAACAGATTTCTTCAGGGAGGTCAGAAATTTGGCAGTTCTTAGACTGGGCAGGTCCTGTGTTTTTTTGTTTGCCTTCTTGATACTCCTTCCACCCAGCCTTACAAGCCTGTTAGAACAGGCAGAGATCGGCCCATCAAGGCTCACTCCTCTGCTCCCCATGGCAGAAATTCATGTACAACTCTGTGAACTCACAGACCCTCAAGCAACTCTGGGTTGCTGGAGACAGACTGTGTATCTAAGGATGAGGCTGTTAGCTGTGAGCACAGTTCTGCTATGTGTCGGTGTATCCTCACCATTTCTTCATTCACGTGTATGGACTACGTAAGACTATGATTTACTAGCATTTCACATATACATAATGTTCAGAGAGGTCCTGATACATAAAGCACTATGAAAGGTTACTATTTACTGTGTGCTCAACTTTAGTAAAAGTCAAAACAAGAAACATTTTACTTACTGTCTAGCCAGATACAGTGCTACGACATCCATGTTGCTCTTATAGCCACAGATCTTCAGCTGGTTTTCTATTGCCTGACAGTATACAGGACGTTTGTCAGTATAATGTACTACACCACTATGGATTCATTACATTGTAACATAGGTGAACTTAGAGTTTAATGTGCACACCAAAATTAATATATGTATCACAGCACCTTGCAAACTGTTAGCATAGTCTAAGAGAGATAAAGAGGTAAAAAATGCCAGTCTCTATTTAATATTGACAAAAATACTCCAGTGATTAGGCTACACTTACACTATTTTTTTTTTCCTGAGGAGAATCATGGTTGGTAGACATGAAATGAGAAATTAATGTACATTAACTGGACAATGGGCTTCTCACTCAGGTCAGCTAACCCAGTACTCGTGATGAACAAGGCAACTGCTTACTTTGCATTACAGTTGCAACTTTATTTTATGCAGTTTTACTTTAAAACTGTGCACATGACATTTTAAAGCTACGCATCTAGAAAACTCTGCTTGTACATTTAACATTGAAAAATGCAGACAATTTTTATTTTCAGAGTATATTAGTGATGTGTCATAACTTGCAAGACCAACAAAATCCACCAACATAAGAATTATGGATCTCTCTTACTAGTGGCTGATAAAAACTAAAATGTGTGTCAGAAAAAATGGGTTTAACAGATGAGCTATCATTATGATCACTATTGTTTAAAACACAAAATTGATACAACTTTACACGTACAAAATGGCTTGGAAGCACGGACAGGCATGTCAAGAGTGGCCTGTATTGGCTGCACAACCACTCCAGCGTGTTCTGGGTGTACTAAACATACACAAAATAACTTGCAAATGTGTGGGACCTGTGTCACTCTGACCAGAGGCAGCCAGGCACTCACAGGGCTGCTTGTTCCACACAGCGGCTGTGGGACGCTGCCATTTGCCCAGAACTCGGTATGGCCAGCTGTCAAGTGCAGCTGTAGGGGAAAGATTTGGGACAAACGGCCATAGTTGTCTTTCTACGCGTGCAAAATCTGCCCATGGAACACCAAGTGGTCTCTGGAGAAAAGCAGCTGTGAGACACCCCAAGCGTGCCGCTGTAAGGCTCCGGCACTGCGGGACACATCAATGGGGAGTGCGGATGTGACAACGGGGAGCACACACCTACTGCAGAGAGCACCAATCCCGGGTGTCGCGTTCCACACTCAGGAAGGCTGTGCTCAAATACTTGTATTTCGCACCCTCCGTTATGCGGGATCTCATGCTCTCCCCACCCTGGAGCCCCCCTTCCCTGTCA
>NW_008237226.1:9902817-9949706 GCF_000691975.1 Corvus brachyrhynchos | reverse complement strand
AGGCGCGAGCCGAGCTGTTGGGCCAGGACCTCCAGCGTGCCTCTAGAATCAGGGAATCAGTTTGGGAAAATACCTCTGAGATCGTGAAGTCCAACCTATGACTGTTCACCACCACCTCAACTAGACCATGCCACTGAGTGCCACATCTAGTGTTTCCTTAAACATTTCCAGGGGCAGTGACTCCACCGCTTCCCCGGGCAGGCCATTCCAACGTCTAAACACCCTTTTTGTGAAGAAACTATTTCTTCCTGTGGCACAGCTTGACACTATGTCCTCTGGTGCTGTTGCTGGTTGCGTGGGAGAAGAGACTCACCTGGTACGCCCTCCTGTCAGGCAGTGTAGGGAGCAGTAAGGTCACCCCTGAGCCTCCTTTACTCCAGGCTAAACACCCGCCGCTCCCTCAGCCACTCATTACAGGACTTGGGCTCCAGACCCTTCGCCATCACACTTGCCCTTCTGCGGACATGCTCCAGCACCTCAATGTCCTTCCTGAACTGAGGGTCCCAGACCTGGGTGCAGTAGAAATGGAGTAACACTGAAATGGGAGCCCCAGCCTGGGCGTGAATCGAGACAGGGCTTCATGCTGGGGACGGAGTTTGATGGCAAGCGAGGGGTGCCCACACTGGGAGCCAGGACTCGGGGAGGGGTGCTGGGTGGGCCAGCAGGAGACCCCGGTGGGCAATGGCTAAGGGGAGCTGGGAGAGACCTCTGATGTCTCTGGGATGTCTCCTGGATCATATTCGTTCTCAACACAGAAGAAGTGTGCTTGCTTGCTTTTTTTTAAAAAACTGTATTCCTATGGTTTCTTTATTTTTAAGCACAGATCCTATGTCCACATATGTGTATCACAGAATCACCGAATTAATTAGGTTGGAAGAGATTTCTGAGATCACTGAGTCCAATGTATGACCAAAACTCACCATGCCCACTAGACCACGGCACTAAGTGCCGCACCCTGTCTTTCCTTAAAAACCTTCAGAGACTGAGACTCCACCACTTCCCCTAGGCAGTCCATTCCAATGTCTAATCACCCTTTCTGAGAAGAAATTCCTCTGAAATATATGTCATTTATAAAGAAAACACTTGTGCGTTTAATTTACAGCTAATTCACACCGTATGTATTACTCCCTTGCAACTTGCAAATCACCTTGGTGCCTGAGAGCCCCTCTCCCGTGCCGGCTCCTGGAGTGGGCCCACTGCTGCGACAGTGCCTTGGATTGAGTTGGGCTGTAAAGGAACACAAAATGTTTATGACATCCACATGTGCAAGCAACTGTTGCCATGTTGCTATTTTTATAACCATTTTACTGCATAGCACAAGCTAAAGAATAGAAAAAGCCATTTCCAGTGTGTGTGTGTGCACGCACTCATGTGCAAGTAGAACAATAGAAAATGTTTGATCAAGCTACAACAAAAATACGTCTGAAAACTTGGAGCTTTATTTAGAATTTAATTTATGCAGAGTACTCAAGTTAGCAGAAATAGTCGTTGTAAATTATGTGTAACTGATATACAAAGAACAAGAGTTGTGTGTGCAAATATATGAATAAGCTGTCCCTCATGGAATTAATTATGTGCATGCCTTTGCTTGTTCAGACCACTGAAGCTAGATGTAGTGTGTATGATGGAGGAATGGAGCTACAGTACAAAGTATTATATTGCAAATATCTAATTTTCTTGGAAAAAATTATGTGGGTGGCTTCCATTTCAGCTAGGTAGCTTTTAAACAAATAGAAACCTCAAATAAGAAAACTAGACATCTTAAAGGTATGAAACTGACAAGAGACATTCCTTTAATCCCTTATTTAACTTCTAAAAATATCTCTAGGGTATTTAAAATCATGAAAAGATGAACTGTAATGGAGAAGAAACTGGTACAGAGATCTGTACATTTTTCATTCTATATTCAAGTTCAGTGTTTTCAATCAAGAAGATAGAGCTACCAGTTTAGAATTATGAAAGGCAAGGTGGTTATTAAAGTCACTTTTAATAATAAAAGTGACTTATCAACTAGTCTAATTAACATGATAGGATAGGAAAATCCAGTAACAAAGTATGGGAAAAGAGTGAGAGAGAGAGAGCGAGCCTCTGGAGGGTATTTTGTTGTATTTCCTCGCAGAGGTGTGATGTATGTGGGATGAGGGGTTTTTTTGATATGTTTTGGGGTTTTGAGGTGCTTGTATCTATCAACAACTGGTAGCTACAGACTTAATCCGGATGACTAAATAGAGACTGTCTAAAATTCAGCAAAGTTAATATCTATTTTTTTATGCATTTGCAAGTTGACTCTTAACATCCCACTAAGTTTAAAGAAACTTGGGCAGAAAATGAGTACTTTTTTATTCAGACTGAACTGTCACCAAATTTTACACTGGGTTCATATTGGGTTTTTTCCAAAATACATAGCCTATCACCTATTTGTTACTATTCCTGGATTGCTGTCCATAAGTGAATGAATGATCATTTGTCTTTGGTTTACTCAGAATAATGACTGACTTGCTACACATATTTTTTCAAAAACTTCTCATATTTATGTAGTAAAAATGCTTAATGTGGTTATGCATGGATAAGCAGTTGCAACAAGACATGACCTTATAGTATGTGATAACAGAACATAGAAATAGGGGAAAGCACAGACAGACCTGCTTTTACTGACAAAGGTGATAGGGCAGAACAGGAGGTTACTAATTTTGTAGATCATCAGGCTACAGATGCCTTGGGAAGTGACAGCTTTTCTTCCCTACTTCAGAGGCCTCCTGGTATGTCCATGCTTCAGCCACATACCAAGGGTATAGGAGATTATCATTGTATTACTTTAGAGACCACATATAGAAACATGGATTTGCTAGGGACAATAAAATTCAGATTAAACCTGATTTAAAATGTAATCTGTCTCTGTTGGATGCTCTCTTGTTCAGTTGCCCACATTCTTCACCCTCTCTGAGAAAAACTCTTCTGTGGAAAAGTTTTATCACAGTCTAGCAACTGACACTTGGACTTGATGTGCTAAATCATTCTGCTACTTTTTACTTCCCAGTGATTTTGACAGGGCTTTATTGAAAAACCAATAGAACAATAGCTCTTTGTAACTTAACCTGTTGTTCAATGGCTGAATGGAAAGCCATTGGAAAGATGAAATATACTAAAACCAATGCCTAGTATGTGATATTTTTAATCACCAAAGTTTATATAATCTTCAGAATTCAGTTATTCTTTGCCTATGATAGTAGAACTGTTCTTTATTTTTCAGGGGTTTTAGTCAATTTCTGGTTTTCAAGTCCCCTATAATTTCTAAAATTATCATTTTGAAGGTCTGCATTTTCTAATATATTATATAAGTAATCTTTTTTTAATGCAATGTCCCAAATATTTTAAGTATGATCTATTTTCATACTGACAGCTTAAACTTACCTGCATATTATTCTCACCTTTGTAGTCTTATTGACCTCAATTTAATGTTGAGTGTTTCAATGCCTCTCCCTGAGAAGACCTGCATTTTTAGAGCACATTTATTCAGTGTAAAAAGAAAAAATATGTAACAGTGAAAAACAAAGCAGTAAGATGGCACTCATCCCCCTTTTTTTTGAGAAATTGATATTATATACACCATATCAGTATGGTGACCGCACAGTTCTTTACTATCTTCTATGATTAAATACTTCTCATCAAAGGCTTTTCCACAAGGGTATTTTTAAAAACATGTTATAGACTCAACTAATTTATGTTGGAAGGGATTTCTGGAGGTCATCTAGTCCAACCCCCCAAGAAAGTAGATCTAACTGCAGAATTATTTTCCATCTCACATCTTTGTGCAGTTCTGCTGCTTACAGAACATCCATCAAAGAACAAAAGTATTATCTGGGACAAATTTTAAATTGCCTGTTTTATACTAATGATACATAAAAATTAGTACAATTAACTTGTTTTCGAGGTTATTAAGTACATTTCACCTGGAAAGTGAAATGCAAAATATTGTAGATAAATGCATATTTCCTTTTTTTCTTCTTGCAACCGGAAATATGTTATCAGTGTTTATCTGGTGAAAGCCAGAAGCCTGAGGAAAGATCAGTGGGATATCCCACCTGCATTCCAGCTATTGCTCCAGAGAAGTACAGTTCTCTCGTAGGTCCAGTAGCTGCAAGCCCTGTGCAGATGTTTCAAATACTCAGCACTGTCTAAAGCATTCAGGAATTTGAATCACTTCTCTCACTCATGCTATTAATCTTGCTGATGGCACCAATGACATCCCAGTGACCCTTTAGCAGGTTCAGGAGCAGAATTTTGGGAGGGTTTTTTTTTCCCAATAAATAATAAAAACTTGAGCCTATATCTAAACAGTTCAGACTGTTTTCAGTTTGAAGGTAGTGATTAACTGGAATGGTTAGGCTGCTGCCTGAAAAACATTATTTAATTTTTCTAGTATTATGTGTAATATAAATTAATATATTATACACAATAAGGAAAGAAGATAAAACAGTCCAGATGCAACCTATGGCGAAATTCTCCCAGCAGACTGCATCATGTGGATGAACCACCTCGTTTGAATCCAGCTTCACTCTGACTTGATAACTGAATACTACCCTGGAGAATAAAGACCACCACCACTAATGTGACAGGTCTGCTGGCGAGGAGGTCCAACATATTTATTAATACTCTGTCTTATTTTTCTATCAGCACAATTTGGATGTATCTTTCATTTCAACATACCCTCTTAACTTTGTTCCCTGGCCATTTTGCATGCTGGAATGTTCCTGCAGTTTGGCTTCCAAGTCTGATCAACAGCCAGAAAAGAAATTATTGTCTGTTGCAGCTCTTTTATGGGTATGTAAACAACATTCTGTAAACAACATCCTTATGGCAAATGATCCTGTTACTCTAGTCTCAGAAATTTCATCCTAATCTTTCAAAATGTTGTATGTGCACTTCCAAAATGGTTTATAGCTATTCTAAAATATATATATATATACTAACATTGGTGTTTTTCATAAGAACATATTATGCACATTTAAAACTTTAAATATTGCTTCCTAACAAAGTTGACTACCTTCACCTTTAAGAAATAACTGTTTTCTAGAAGAATCTCTGCAAAGCTCTCTACAAGGAGAAGTCAATACTCTTCTTACTGATGACTGATAGCAGTGCCCCTGTTAGTTCAGAGAATTCTTTGTCAGTGAGCTGTTTTGTAACCTGCAGGTATGGAAAAAAAGCCCTTAACTTTTAATTTTCAAATAATATTTAATAGTGACCTCTGCCAATGTAATTTTCAATGTAAACTTCCAGTATTCTGTCTTCTTAAAATGTTGGCAATGAGACCGTGTTTATATGGTGCAAGACTGTGCCACACAGAGATGCACAAAAGCAGTTCTAAACGAATTTCCTTGGGTATTGAAGGGTCTGTGTCCATTGCTGACCCCTAAGCACTCTCTGTGGAGCCAGGAGGGTTCAGAGAATGTGTTCAGAGAGCATAGGCATTCCCAATAACAAGAAGTGTAATAACTTAATTGGTCAGTTAATGCCCTGAAGATTTAACATGGAAAATACATGCCCTGTGCTGAATTCATACTGTAATATTAAATAGATGGAAATGATTATATGCAATACAAAATAAAACTAAAGTCTGAAGAAGAGTTTGAATTTGTCCATGTAAGAACTTGCATGTACATTCATTCAGGGGAAAAGGAGTGCAATCTTAATACCAGAACTCCTGTAATTATTATCCGAATTATTAAAAAAGTCTTTATATAATACTGATCATGCATCTTAATCTAAATATGAGTTACATTATGTCTCTTGGCTACCTGGCACTGAAATTGTTTCTTCACGCCTTCTGCCTTGGGAAAAACTCTGACTCATCTGTCTCACTGATTTGATATTTTGAGATCCTGTAACTGTTGTTTAGTCTCTCAAAGCTCTACTGACCTAAACTGTGTGAATGAATTACTTACACACTATGTTACTACTACTGTTCTCATTCTACAATTCTTGCATATACTCAGTACTGTACCTAGGCTAAAGGTACTAAAAATTAGCTAAACCTAGTAAAAGAGTTAGGGTCAAATGACATCTGGAAACCATAGCACTGCATCAAAGGCAATTAATGGATTAATTCTCAGTTGTCTCTTAAATTTTTGTACATGGCAAAAGTCACCATTGCAGTACTGTCCTGCACAGAAAATAGGATCTAGACTTGGAACAGATCTTCTAGATCAAGTCCACTGTTTTCCTCTTACGTTCATGTAATCACATTCATAAATTTGTTATATTTTTGTCAATTAGCAGCAGAATGAAAATACCATAATTATGTTTCACAACTGTTTCTGATTTTGTTTCTTCTTTCTTGACTTCATGTTGGAGAAGAAGGGAGCAGGTAACATTGAATGGTGAAACACTGGAGGAGATGCTTGAAGAGCAGCTTCATGAACTTCAAGATTTTCACAAACTACATAATTGTTACTCATTCAGAGGTTTTTCTACAGCTAGTAGGCGTGATAATTTCCCTGTCACAGAGGAACAGTTTAATTAATTTAGATTAAAATTTTCTTTTGCCCATATTCTCATTTTTCACAGTGATTTTGTTCAATGATATGTAGGGGTATGGTATGTATACTGATATGTATTGGCATTATTTAGGCCCATGACTAACAAAGATACATGTTCAAGTTCACAAAACTGTACTGGGGAGAAAAATACTTGAGAGTATTTCTGTAAAAGTGGTAAGGAACTTGAGCAAGTAACAGTCTTTGTAGCAGAACACAATTTGAATCCAATATACACTCTTTAGAAATTTGTTAAACATAGAGGAATTGCTGAAAAAACATGAATTATAAAGAACATTTAGACAATTGGAATTCTAAGTACACTGGTACTTTTGAGAATTTTACTTTTTGTCTGTCAGCATGAATGTGATTTCTTTTTAAAAAGACCAGCACAAGTTATAAAATCACATATGGCTAGAGCCCATTTCCACTTCTACAGAAAGATCTACGTTTTTTTAAAAAATGTGCGAGATGTGTTCTGTAAAGTATGCCAGCAGACCTTAAAAGGAATTGTCATCTTAGACAACTGTTCTACTTTCAAATATTTTGGTGTATGAACATGGCTTTAATCCATACTATACCTCCTCTTCTAAGTGTATCTGGTAATTGCTCCAACCCCACAGCAGGCTAACTTTTAGTGAGTGCTAGTGGTTTGTTTTATTAGAAAATGTAGTACTTCATGATTATGCAATCTCTAAGCACCAGCTGAAGTATTTTTAATCCATTTACTGTATTTATATTTCCACAGGCTCCCTCTAGTTTGATTTCTTCTTAGGTGACTGTTTACAGTAGCTGCAAGTGTCAGAGCTACCTGATTGCCTTGAGGGAACAGAAGATTTGCTGTTAGTTAAAGGTTATTGATACAAGGGAGCTCCTTGTTTTGTGTGGATTGAGGATTAGGAATAATTTTCCATGAAAAAGTATATGTCTCATGCAATAAAAAAAAAATTCTAGTCACACACACACAAAGACACAGACACAGCACTGGCTTTTGTTACTTTAGCTCATTCAAGGTGATAAGATTTTTACCTTAAAAAAGCTAACCAAATATACTGTTTTGTTAAAACTGAACATTTTTAGAAAGCCCTAGAGATCCAGGAAACATGTAACTTCAGAATGGAAAGGAGAATTGTAATAGAAGAACTTCCAGATTTCAAAAATGCTCCTTTGAAAAAAAAGCATTTCACATTTTTAAAATACTTTCTTTAACAAGGGCAGGAATAAAATATTGCGAAGTCTGCACTGTGACAGTTTTCTACAAGATTACCTGTGTCTGTCAGTGCATTGTTGGGAATTTGAGTTGGATATATATCTGCAAGCTTTCTATACAGTATCATCTTAACTCTCAGAACAGACTAAACCATATACTATTAGAACATTAATAACTGCCAGTAACGCTTAGGCTTTTTAGTGCTAATGTTAGGTCACTAGTAAGCAGTGCTGAGTATTTAACTCCAGACTACTTGGGATTATAGTTAAAGACTGGGTTTTTTCCAAAATAATTACCAGCAAAAAATTCCACCACAAATAAGAACAAGCTGAACTGCCATTCATTGCAACTGACTTTCTGGTTTGGGGTTTTTTGTTGGTTTGGGTTTTTTTCCCCCCTTCTCTATTGCTGTGCTAACCTAACCACATACATAAACAACTCTAGCATACAATGTGCGTGCTAAAATTAGACAGTACATCCTGAACAATTTTCTCTGATCTTCTCCCATACTGCCTAAAAGAACCAAAGGAGTCCCAATTAATATTTTGGAAACAGTGTCAACAAAGGTAGAAAGCAGTTCTGCAGAATTCTCACAGAACTTCAAAAGTGATATAAATTAATATTTGGAACTGGAACCTGAGAATTTCCACAGTAAAATTCCAAAATGGTGTTCCATAACCTCAAAGCATCCTTGTCCACCTCATCGAGGCAGTCAGACCTCACGGCCCTCGCAGAACAGCCAGCGTGGACAAGTGCTTTTGCAGCCTTCCTGACAGCACCATGGTGTGACACCTCTATCTTCAGTGCTCTGGTGGCCTTCAGAACTTCACTGTTGGGCTTTAAAGTTCCTAATTGTGCAGCTTCTCATTATACCCTGACTCTCAGCAATGCATTTTCATCAGCAATCTATTATCACTTATGTTGTATAGACCATGCCGTTTTGTATCACAAGGGTATTGGAGAAATGGTAGACAAGAAGAAAGAAAAAAATTAAGTAATAGAGATAAAAGATAAGATCAAACATACCAGAAATAAGTGTCCCTGTCTTAATAATCCCATTATGAAATGTAATCTTTTGAAAATTTTACGCAATACTCACAAGCAGAAGACTTATATAGAAGGGAAACATATGAGTTATAAAACTTAGTATTGCTGTGCCTGACTCCTGAAAACCCTCTAACTTACAGAAATTCATAATTTTGAGTGAACTTGCCATGCTGGAAAAATTAGCTGTCTAGAAGGGAATTAATTGAAATCAGTTTGCTGTGCAGATTGTATGCTAAGCTAGCCAACAGAAAATGCAACTTGCAGCTCTGACATCTGCTAGGTGCCCAAAGCACCCCAGTTCCCTCTTCCTCTGCCTGTAAAGAATGAGGAGAACATTCAGAGGTAAGTTTTGGGCAGAGGCATCAGTATCCAAAGGGACTCCCCTTGTCCCAGAGGCTCTCCAGCATCAGCACAACATGCCAGGTCCATCAGTCCTTCTGTTCTTCCAAGAAGGTCATTTATGCCCCAAGTCCAATGTGTATAGAGCACCTCAGATTGCTCCTCTGTCAGACTTGTGGCAGGAATTTCAGTTCAAGACTTCCATGAGCAAAATGTAGCTGCTTGTTCACTGGATATACTGCAATGGTGAACTTATTCCAAACCTACTCCACTTAGGGTTTTGGTGTGGTTTTAGGTCTCAAGTTTCTTCCAGGCTATCTAGATAACTTAGAGCTTTTTTTGGGAGCCAGCAACCAAAATTAATCTCATTGGTTTCTGTGAATCAATATTTTCATCAATAAATCCCAAAGCTTTATAATAAAGAATTTATTTTTATCAGTGCAAAATTCAAAGCACAAAATAGTAGTGATGAAAACAAAATTAAGATCTACTGACTCTCAACTTGATGCCCAAATAGCAGAGCTCTCTGCAATTAGAAGGGGGGGAGGGGGGGAGAGGGGGAAAGAAGTGGAGGGAAGGATATTTTAATAAAATTATTTTAAAAACTTTAGAAATACTTGAATGCATGCAGTGAAGTTTGAACCTGAGAATAATTATTTGAAGTGCCTGAAAGTTGGTATGTTAAAAGCAATTCAGCATTCTTGCTTGACTGGGACACTCACAGGTTATAGTGATTGTTCCCATGTTCCCTCAGAAATGTTTAAATACCTGGAATAAAATAGCTTTGTATTCCAAATTTTGACTGAGAAGCAGGATGTTTTTCAGAGAGAGAACATACCCTTTCCCCAGCTTGTGCTATGGCAAAGTGAATGTGGTCACTCTTCTTGAAATATGTCTCCACACTTGACACTAACTTTTGAGACAGAATTTTAAAATGGGAACATTGTTTTGTTCTCTCAGTCTCGCAAACTGAGAACTCCCTTTATACCTCATTTTGAGAGGGCAGACAGCTTACTATAAGAACATTTAAGAAAAACTGAAAGTTGAATAGTATCCAAGTTCATACTGTGAGAATGTATATTTATATGACAAAGGCACAACTTATACAAATAAGCAATTTTAATTGAAAAATGCTGTCAAAATCCTAACTATTTGGACTGGTTTTGATTTCAGACATAAAAGAGTCTTAATTTTATAGAAAAGACGTGATGGGACCATGTATTATTCAAAGTTCTCAATTGTCAAATATTGTGATCTTGTCCAACAGTGAGGGGATTGTATTCATTTTGGCAATATTCAAAATGCAATCAACCATAGATTATGAATGCCTTTAGACACTGTGCAATGGTGCATAAAACCAATCAATTATCTTTTTTGACTATGCTTATCTGGCACTGAGACTGGAAACCTGTCTTATTGTGAATTGTATGCACCTCAAAAATACATAGAAACTATTTTCTTGTTTCTGTTTGCTTAATTAGTATACATGACATTCCTAGTTGATCTGGGCATGGGAATCTTTACCATCCAATTTTCACATGTGTCCTACTTCTATGAAACTTATCCAGGAATTAAATAAACCCAGTTTATCACTCCTTAGAACCTTGTTGTGTGTCTCTTCTTGTCTCAGTCTCATGAAATACCTCACCACATTATTAATCTACATGTGCAGCATGGAACTCACGATTGTGTAGCATACCATGAGATTTTTGCAGCATTTTGAACCCCACAGGAAAGTAAAGAACTAAATGTGTTTGCACTACAGTTTCCTGAATAATTACTTGAATTATTCCACCAGTATAGGTCAGTTTGGATCTTTGCCACCACTGCTATTTGTAATTCAGATCAGAAATAGGCAATTGTGCCAAACTGTGCATCCTGTCAATGTGCTCATATGAAGCTCAGCAGCACCATCAGGGCATTTCCTTGAATGCTATAAAGTGGCCTCCCACAGAGGAACAAAGGAGCCAGAGAAAGATACTCTTTTCTCCAAGCTTCCCGCACATCCCTCTGCTTTATCCAAAATGCAACCCCCCTCTCTTCTTGGCTAATAACCCATTTGTTTAAGACTTGATTACAATCAGTATTCCAGTTCACCATTATATTAAAAATGGGACTTGCCATTTTATCACAACTGTAAGGCATGGAAGTTTTCTCCACATTCCTTACTATATGTTGCATTTAGAGGATGCTCTCTTCAATCACACTATTACTGCCTTGACAGTTTAGTCATTGTTATTCATGAGGACTTCTTGATGCTTATCTGCAAGTTGTTCAAAGAAGATCACACAGCGATGACCTTGAAATGAGAATGAATGAGGCCTTTGTGTTCTATAAATCACTAACAGCAAGCACAATGCTTGTATTTTACTCCTGGGAGGGAAAAAAGATAACTACCTGTGGCCATAAGCTTCTGTGCTTGTACATAATACCTGTTACTAATGCAAAATTAAATTTCTAGCAGATGAGGTGGAAAAAACACCCCTCAAATGAAAGTGAAAAGTATTCAGTTGAAGTTACTAGAGCAGAAGAAATACTGAGTGTCAGAGAAGGCAACGAATATACATGATTCAGTCTTTGAGCAACACTTTAAAGACATTCCAGGAGAGCCTAACATAATTAAAAGAGCAGTAGATATAGATAAATGCACTAAAGGACTAAGCAAATAGCACACTGGAGGAAAGTGTAAGTATTTAGCTGAAGCACAGCTAAATAGCCTGCAATAGCAAAAATTAGGTACTGTTTAAATATTAGCTTTTAAGTTAATGAAAAGCATTACATACAAAATAGTTGTTGGAAATTAATAAGGAGGAAAGTCAAAGTGTATTCTCCAGAAGTAATTTTTGGGCCTCTCTGCATAAACAATAGGAAAAAGTTACCTGTCTTACTAGAAAAGTGACTATCAGATTGATAATATGAAAAGCTTCAGTTTTCTTTTAACCAGTATAGCAGTTGAATCTCAAAGTTGATGAGAAGCTCTAAAAAAATTAAAAAATGTCTTGGCATTCTGTATCAAACATGTGTTCTAAGGGGAACTTAAATGAATATGGAATTCAGCAGCTACCTTATGTGGAGAGACTAAAAAGATTGGGAGTCTTCAGCAGTGAAAGGAAAAGGCGGGGAAGAGAAGTGATGACATAATGAGAATTCTGGATAAGGTAGAAGTAAAATTTCTGTTCATTCTATCCTATAATTTGACAACTTGAAAATTGTAGAATATCAGCCTGAACCAAATTTAAAAAATGCATTTATTTAGACACAAAGTAGTGTACTTCTGGCACTTGCCATCACGGGGGATTTCAGGGCATCGAGAGGTTCCAAAAGGAATTAGACAAATGGATGGAAAATACCACAATAGGGTGAGGATGTACCGCTGGCTACCCTGACGCAACAGTGGTGTATCATGGCAAAAGAAAGAGGAATGGGCCTCTGAGAAGAGCTGGGTTTGTTAATCACTGAATAGCTTTTCCTATTGCTACTTCTGAAGACAGAAAAGTTGGCTGGATAGACCATTGGTCTGAACCAATAAAACCTTTCTTACATTCTTAAAATTAAATTGAGAGCTTTAGGTAAATGCAAGGAACAATCTGATAGGCATTACTAATCCTAAAAGTGAATGTAAAGCTTGAATAGTGCAGTTTGTTGTTAAAATAACTTAGGACATCCATGTTACTTATCTTGACCTCATAAAAGTAAAAATTGGGCTTGCCTAGTAAAAATAAATTCAGTAAATTATGTCCTCCCTTTACAGGAATACTGCTGCTTTCTGAATTGTAAGAATTTGTGGTTACTTTGTTTTAAATATATAGCTTGTGTATTTTAAGATTCTTTATTGTATCATATAATGGGAAAGTACTACATGGTTGCATGTGCTTACAAATTTACAGCCAAACGTAACCTAAAAACCAGCATACAGAAATGTATTACACCTCTTTAGAAACATAGTGGTGTTGGTAATGTTTCCCAACACTGCTGCAATGTGGAAAAGTCCAAGCTATTTAACTCATTTGTTGGCACAAAAAGGGGGGATTGTGTGAGGTTTTGCTGAGGATGAGCTCACAATAGATCTGCAAATTTTCAGCGCATCAGCTATAATTATACACAGATGAGATTCTGTCTCCATTTTTTTCTTGTATCAAAAAAGACACCCTATCTCTCTCTTTGCATGCTTCATGAGAAATACAAACATAGCAGACAAAATGCATTTTTCAGGCAAATGTATAACATACATTGTCAATAATGCTGTCTTCAAAATTCTTCTTCAAAGTTTTTTTTTTTGCTGCTGGGAAATTCAGTAGAATACCCTGCTTCTAAGGAAATATCTCAAAACATTCATCCTATTATACCATGGGGGCAAAAAAAAAAGCATATTCTAGAAATTAATTGTTCTGGACTCTGACTAAGGAGAAAAGTGTTGATCCAGGGCCTTTTACTTAGCTACTACATTACATACCTCAGGTACATGCAATGAATCCTCGAGCATAGAAGAGCCTGCCCCAGTTGTGTTTCCATTTTGCAGTTCACTTTGCTGGATGGGCTGAAATTTCCAGTCAGATTCACAAAGCCCATCTAGGTAATCTCTGCTCTGCAGATAGGTTGAGGTGAGCCACGTGAATGATGTCTACTTTAGTAAGTAGTGCAGGCTAATGGGAAAGCATTTATGGCATGAGTCAGTTCTGAGAACTTAACAGCCACATCACACAGGATTTGGGAAGGTGTTTCTGGGATAGTTAGATAGATAGATAGGTAGATAGATAGATAGATAGATAGATAGCCTGGACGTGTGGCTGGAGAACATTAGGTGTGCTTTTGGAGCATATCTTCTAGATCAATCTTGTCTAGAAGCTACCTGGTTTCTATGCTTTGAGATTGTTTTATGATGTGGATAAAAGCATGATAAATACTGCAGAAGCACAGGCCAAAATGTCAGTGGTTAAATGCTGTCGTGGGTATCATAAACATTTGCAATTAGTTACATTTCAATACTTTAAGCACAAAAGTCTTTGATAGTCTGAGGTACTTAGAGGACATACTTGTGAAGGATTTTCATCAGAATACTGCTTCTTACCTTTAGCATGAGACTAAATATGGCTATGAAACTGTAAGATATCTGAGCAAAACCAAATTTTATAGTACAAGATTCTGTATTTTCTTGAAAATATAAACATTTGTTTTAAGTACGTGTGGGCCTTATGGATGGCCCACAACATAGCCCTTAGGACCCACCTGAAGGAATAAGGAACAGTTGTGTGCCTATTTCACAAATACCAACAGCAGATTCTTGAAAATCACAAACATTTTTTGATACTTGAATGCTCAAGGACAAATTTTACAGTTTATCACACTGCCACATCTGGAAAAAAACCCATGGTAAACAGTGCTCTTTATTGCTGCATTACATTTTGCCCATTTTCATCTTTCAACAACCAGTGGAGTCAGGAAGATCTCAAGTGTCCATATTTTATTAGAACTGAAGAAATTCTGCATGGTTTAGAGAATATTGACACTAAGTTAATCAATTCAAGCTGGTTTAGGAAAAGATCAGGCTTATATAAATATAAAATATTTAACAGTCTACTCAATGACAAAATTTTGAAAAAGGAAGGCCACTAAAAAGGAGAAAAATAGATCCTTTTGATTAATGACTCAATAGTGGAAGAATGTTGCCCATACCCATCTGTGTCCCAGACAGAGTGAAGGAGATGGTTTATCTCCTGCCAGGACAAAAGCCAGCACAAAAGAAAGATCTTACAATAGAGCATTCTGGTGAATCTTCACTTATGGTACCCCATGGAGTCTGTAGTAACAATAGGGAAAGGAAATGTGACAGACTGAAAAGATTTCACAGAAAACCACAAGATGAGAATTTAAGGTTTTGTGCTGAATGGGGATGTAGGTGTATGTTTGAGTGCAATCTGGTTGTGTTTATGAAAGAATACCATATCACTTTAAATTCCCTACTAGCAAAACAGTAAGTCAGGAAAAACCAAATAGAAAATAAAAATAGAATCTATGGTTCTTGTAGTGTGTGGTTCATTATGTATATGACACTAAACTAAACTTTTGCCAAAGGCAATTTCTCTGTTGGACAAGTAGATACATAGTCATGATTAAAAAAAAGGTTGACTCCATACCATGTAGATCCCACACTCACAGTTGTGATTGATTTAGTTAACTTTGAAGAGCATCAGTGTTTCTTTTCCTGGTGTACTCTCCAGCTTCTGCTTTGGATGAGGAGGGAGGTAGGTTCTGGAGTTATCATGGCTCAGGAGGTGGATTCACTGTTTCATGGCCTCCCTCTGCTCCTGCCCTGTGCAGTTTTCCCAACAGACATTCCCCCAGCACAGCTCTATGCCTTGGCCTCGTCCATCTTTTAGCCATTTCTCAAGCAGCATGATTTGTGGGGCGTGACCTCCTATGTAGAGAACTGGCCCAGAATGACAAATAAATAATAGTTACATGAAAAGAAAGAAAGAAAAAAAAAGAAGAAAGGCCCAAGAACTCACACTTCTTTTGGATTTAAGTCATAAGATTTCTATGAAATGGTTGAGGTAGAGCTCCTAATTTGGTATAAAGTGATTAGTGTTGATGTGCAGCTACTTGGCACCCTATTTAATAGTATGCTCCATCCTTTTATTCACTATATTCTGTCTCTGATTTTCTAATTAGTTTCCTATCTTTGTGTTAGATCCTTGTTTATTAGTAGAAGGGGTTTTTTTACTTCTCAGTGACTTCTATAGCACTTATGAAACATGAGGAGCAATTATATGTACCCTTACATGGTTTAAAATGTCAGCATTCACTGCCTTTATTCCTTGGTGTGCACCTGGACTGTCACACTCCGCTGGTATGTGGGGCATCAGTATAATTGCTAAGGCCTTCTGCAGATTCATGAGTTTGCCTGATGAAATACAGAAGAAATACCTCTAGGGGATGGAAATTTTGGTCTGAAACCACAGTACTCGCCTGAACATGTAACCTTCCTCCCAATTCACATCAAATGACACCAACCTTCATCCCACAAGTTCTAGGAACACGTTTGTTTTATGTCCACGAAAGCACCAACTTCCCAATTTGTGCACAGCTTTAGAATCGAAGATAATGTCTGTATAACTAATTCTTAAACTAGTACATTTCAGTCTAATGAATCTGGAATTTCTACTGCAAGATGATTCTAGAAAGAATGCATAATTGGACTGTGCAGAGGTACAAATTACCAGCACCCAGTGAAAAATTAGCAACCAGCCTGAAAAAGGCCGAGTTCTTGTTATATGATCTTTTAAAGAACCCAAAGAGAGGCAAGGGGGGTCCACCTCAACTAATTCATTTTCTAGAGGTACCTATTTGCATAATGAAGCAAAGCTTATAAAAGGTAGAGACAGATGTAACTGTTTTTATCAAGGTATTCTTCACTCTAACACTGCTCAGAATTTGATGGCACTGTTCTTATATTAGGTTTTTGTCATGAATGCCTTGATGTTTTGTACTCTGTGTATAGCAGGCCTCATACCATATTCTTAGAGACAAAAATAACTCCTTTGTGTTCAGCTGAGTAGCTTGGCATTGTTTGAGAGACTGAACAGTGATAAATGAGAGAAATAAAAGAAGACTTAGAGATCGCTGAGATCACTGTAAAGGCACTGCCTGTACCTTTACAAGGGGAAGTTCTAGGTAATATAGCCAGGAATTCTTCGTGGCCAAAAAATGAAATCCCAAACCTTCAGGCTACAGATAAGATATATATTCTTAATAACAAGGGAGAACGTTCAAATTAGCAGAAGGGATGGACTACACACCTCTGAAGGGGTCTTCCTTCACATTTCAGTGTCTTTCTGAAACACATGCTTTAGTCAAATACAGGTAATGAAGTTTGGTACAGAAGAACTTGGATGTATTTTATAAAATCACCTGGCAATCTCCCCTGGCCCTCCAATCTTAAAAAAGCCTTGAGAAATGAAGTAAAATTGGATCTATGCTCTGTTTACACTTCCATTTTAAAAAGAGTAACAAATAACATTTGAATACTTTTCATGTGTAGGCCAAGTATTTTGCCATATCTGTAGCCTTTAGAATTAATAATTTACATATATTTTTGTGGCTTTCATAGTCTCATATTCTTGTACTCTAATGAAAAATAGTGCTTTACTTTAGTGACTGTCTTTTTCAGATAAATGTCCAGCTGATAGAAAAGAAACCATCCTTGAGAACCAATTAAAGTGGACAGCTGATTTCCTTTGGCTCTTTTAAAGACCTAATCCAACATCAATTTTCCTTTTTTTATGTTTCTCCTACAAACACAAACTCAGAAACAAGAAAAGTTTGCATTCCATACACTTTAAAAAAGAGTACTTTTCTTCTGTTTTTCTAAACAGTTATCCCTGAAAGAAAAGCTATACTGTTAAAGACTTTACAGTTTGTGGCACAGAACAACATACACAGCTTGGCCAGTACACCATGTGTGGAAAGCTAAAAAAAGTTTCAATGAATAATAGGTCCCAAAAAGCAACATCAATTGTAATCATGACTTTCTTTTAAAATGAAGTTGGTCCAATTTTAAGAACATTCTTCCAAAATCTCATTAAAAAAAAAACAAAAAGAAAGAAAGAAAAAAGAAAGTATGTAGATTATAGTTTACAATTTGAAAGGGAAGAAGAAAATGTACGTTTTAAAATGTTTTATATACGTGTTTATCATCTGTACCATGTGTGTTGTGTTTTGTCCATAAGTGTTCTATTGATAATTTACATAAAGTGCTTGGATAAGGACTGGCCCTTTCGCAGGAGTAAGTAGCATGGAGTATATAAACCAAAAATCTGTTTCTTTGGGTGAAATACATTTTTAGTTTCTTGAGACTTTTGCCTCAATACGCAAAAGTGCAGTTTCAATTTGATTTAGCATTTCTAATGCCATTTACTAAATCCTTTACTTTTCTAGTCTTAACTAATGCATTTCAGCATTTCAAGCTACTCTTCAGCAAGCTAGATCCTGCCTTGCTTATGCACAATTGCAGTTGAACTGTGTGAGAGTTCCTGCTTCTAAAGAAGCAGACATTTCAGTCCTGACTTGTGTCAAGCATTTTTCCATCTTCCAACATGCTTGATGCCAAAATACAATGCCACATCTGTAAGTGAACAAAAAGAGCACTCACTGTATCCTTCATTTTAATTCCACTCTCACGAAAAAGCTCCTGATTCTAATATATACATTCACCCAATATTACTTCCTATATCAGTTGCTTGCATGAAGTACTTCTTTTCTTTCTAAGTTTCTGCTATGTCTAGTATTTTTTATTTCTAGCAGAGCATACCAATCTGGCAAATGAATACTAGCAACGTTCAGTTCAGTCTCCTGTAAGAAAGGGCTTTTGCTTGTCTGCAGCCTCACTAAGGTTTTGTACCTGACAACTGTCTCATCTGCAGGCAAAACATTTATATCCAGATATATCTGTCAAGGAAAGCCTAACACTCTAAGCATTAGTTTTAAGACACACAGACTTGTAGTATCCAAATCCCAACCAAATAATTTCACTGCTTCTGCCTTCCCAGGTACTTAGTGGACTGGTAAAGTTTACAATCAACTGAGTATTTTGAAAAATCCAGGGTCCTGGCCATTTCACGTAAATAAAAACTGTATTATTCTTTCAATGGTGGTGGAATTTTAGTCTAGTGTTCATGGCTGAAGCTCCTGTGGTCCAAGGTATGCGTTGTGCCTCCATGTCTAGTTGTTGCTCCCCATGAGCTTTAGTCATATTTAGGTGATTTTGATTGAATGCAGTTTGCAAAGTCTGTTGGGACTTTTTGGGATGAAAAGCACTTTATAAATGTAAAATATTTTATTATTACAGCTGCTTCCAAGAGAGAAGCTGTGTTTAGCTGAACATTCGGAAAGAAAATTTACAGGAATTTATTAGAAACTTTAATTTTATTTCCAAACCACACTCGCTAGAGATTCAAACTATTCGTCTTGAATTGTACCTGCCAAATTTTGATGACATGAAATTCCCCCTCCCCATTTAAAAGAGAGGGATTGACCACAGTCATACTGCAGACATTAAAGTAACCTGCATTATTAGGTTTTCTCCACATTCCAATCTATCTGCCTTAGGGTATTAAACCCTACTTTCATCTCCGTGAGGTTCAGTATTGCCAAATCCGAGCCATAAGGCCATGTCTAGACTACAAACTGAAAAGTGGGTTTGACTGCACATATGGGCACCCTAAGCCACACGTCCCACAATTTTTCCATCTCTACTTTCGTACATAGCCCACTCACAGCTTGGTTTTAAATAATTTACGCTGTTACAAAGAAAACCAACCTCCCCAGTACTAGCTGATGAACCATTACTATGATTGATTTTGCCTGGGCGCAGGCCAGGCAGGCTGCCTGAACAAAAGCCTGGCCCACACAAAGCCACTGAGTATAATCAGTGTTTCTGAGTGTAGTGAGAGTTTTTTCACCTCCTGGCACTCGTCTAAATAACGCCTCGGTATTAGTTTAAGGGTCTGTGGTGTGAATTATGGGAGAGTTAGGTCTTGAGAATATTTCTCAAGATCCACACATGCCTGACAGTAGAGATGCAAATCCTGGACATAAAAAGCATTGTAATGGTCCCAAAATAATGTGATTAGATTAATGAGATATTTTCAAGTACACCGCCATCTTTTGATGCTGGAGCCCAAACCAATTAAGGCTCAAGATACAGTCTGAACTTTTACCATGCAAAGATTATGTGTGCCACAAAGCTGAAGGTAAGATTTGGAGAGCAAACTCAGTGTTCCTGCTCCTCAGATGTTTTGCTGAAGGTAATAAGGCAAACAATGAATGACTTCAATCCTCTGCAACACCTCTAGCCAAAAAGGACCTTAATAACCAAGAGTAATCCTGAAGTATGATTATATTAAGCACCCTCTGTATTCCTGGGCCTGTCTTCTTCCTTTAATCTTTCTGTGTGGGATAATTAAGATATTTTCAAGTTCTTTCAGGTATTGTAGTCTCACAAAGTGTGATAAGTCTTAAATGGTGACGTGGTATTAAGTCACTGCTACATTACCTATTGTATCAAAATAAAGAACAGTTAGTAATACAAAAAGGACCCAAATGGGAATGGGAGGATTCCCAAGCCTCTCTTTCAAGGACAGTCCCAGATTTTTTATAGTGGCATTACTGCATGTGGCATGAGGTTCAAATTGGAGCCTCAGTGTTGAATGTCCATAGGAAGAAATGCAGATTGGGGGGAAGGATATGATACATTCACTAATGACCTCAAAGCAGACTACACTTCTATCAGGAAGAATGAAAAAAATCCTCCCTCAGATGTTTGGAATGAGTGCTTGGGAAGGACTGCCATCACATAATTAGCACAAGCGCGCTGACGCTAGTAATAAACATTAAGTAATGGAAACACTGAAAAGATGTAAACTATTTTAACAAGCTGGATAAATCAAAATTTTTATAACCATGCCATTCATAAATATGATGTTTCTTTTTAACATGGAAATGTGAATCTAATGCTATCTAAGCAAAAGCCAGTAAAAAGACCATACTGATTGCTGCCTATAGACAGTTAAAATTCATACTGGCTTTTGAGTCCAAACTGGTTATGTAAGAGCTTTCTGGGCTGGTGGTGACAGGCCATTGCTGTATTTACATTGTAGACTCTGAAATCTCATGTGCCACCTACTGGAAAGATGTTTTGGGTTATTTTAAAGTGCACGCTCGGAACACAGATTATCAGAACTTGGCCAGCTCCTCTCTTGGTGAGTGTTTTACTGCATGGAGGCTCTAAACACAGCTCCCTGTGAGATGATTGAAGGATTTCCATTGACTTCAGCAAGGTTCAGATTGGATCCCTAATGCTGAAGCAAAAAGCATGCGTGGCTCTTCCTTGTGACAGTTTAGAAAACAAATTACCTAACTTAAACAGTTTATTTTTGAAGGTGTTTTCTAGAATGTACAATAAAATTCATTGCCATACATTCCTCTGTCCTTAGTAACCATCATATCCTTTCATTTTTGTTTATACTTGTTGACTGAATTAATAGTAATAAAACATCAACTTTCCTCACTTTAAAACAGAGAAAGTCATTAATGAATAAATTGGCTCCAGCACTTCAGTTTTAGGGTTTCTTTTTTTTAATAGACCTTATACTGATACTATGTTGACAAGAATTATGGATTGGGTTGACCAGAACAAAACACTTTATTCTGCGTAAGAGATCCTCTTTTCTGTTCTCTGTATTATTTGTTAGAAGGAACAAAAGAGATCTATTCTATGCACAATTTATAAGAGGCTACATTTGTAAATGTGGAACAGTTCAAGTAAGAAGCAGATGTGAAACTTTGTATCAGCTAGAGTGGGCAAAACTTCACATTTCAGGTAGGCATTTGAGCTATAACATTTACTGACATCCTCTACACCTATAAAATAAAAAAATTATGCTATAACTTCTTAAACATATAGAAGCAATTTTTAACTAGTTTTCCTTTATGTGATTTGCGTAAAGTAAGAAAGCTATCATAGATATGGTGCTTCACTGGTGTGAGGAGCTCTACAGCAAAAGGTACTTTCATGAATCCTAGAAATTTGTAAAATTCTTTTTCACAAATTATTTTGTATAAATGGGTGCAAAATGCATTGCCACCTACTAGTTAAGAGAATCTCCTCAGAATTCCAAATTTATAACATTTGTCCCCAGATTGCCTCCTGGACCTTCCTGATCTACTGGCTCTTTCTTGACATTGTGCAAGTATGCAGCTTTTATAGGTACTTCAAATGCTTTTCCTTCCTTGAAAACTCAATAGTGCAAAAAAATCTCTGGAGAGATATGCTCCCAGTCCTCTGTCTCCTCTCTTGGTTGCCAAATGTGCTTCCCGCACAGAGGAGCCAGGGGGGCAGACACGGGAATTGTTATCACACCTCTCATGATCCAACAGCTTGCCAGAGTTTGCAATAGAAAAAGAAAAGGAGGGAGTCGGCATGGGGCGCTAATTCCATTCAGCTGTGCAAGAGGTGGATGGAAATGAGCATCTGTGATGCAAAACTCTGAAGGGAGGCTGGAAGACAAGATTTCATCATCCTACCCTCCTAAGAGGTAGCAAAGGTAGCATGTAATGAGAAAAACAAAAATTAAACAAAATACCGTCTCTTACTGGCTGTTCATACCGAGGTGGCTTGATATATCCAGCTCTACAGAGGAAATAGACATCTCCAAGACTTTCAGGAGGCCAGTCTGGTTACCATCACGGAAGAATCAGGCCAGGGATTTTCACCTGCAGGATTTTCCATTTACAGTAAAAATGGTTTTGTTGTTCTAATCAGGCAGGCATGAATATGTGAGATGAGAGCTACATTTTAGATGAAAACTCCAAGAAGGAAGGACACTACTCTGGTTTTCTTCAGAGTGAAAATTTATTGGAAATATTCCTCCTGAAAAACAAACTCAGATGTTGACAGTTATGAAAGCTTTATTTGTCTAACGTTTCCATGCTAGGATACATTTTAGAAAAGCAACTCTTTGAAAAGCTTTGAAGAATTGCAGAAAGGCCAAGTGAACAAACAGAATGTTCTTTCATTTCCTCTCTTGAATACTGTTTATAAGTCATCTAAACCAGTTTGTCATTCCAAAGACTAAAGACTGAAGTCCCAAAATAAATGTCGCTCACAACAACCATGCTTTGCATTGGAAAAAGAATGTCTTCATTGCCTGAAGGTTACAGGCATAAATAGTGGCAAGGTTTTGAATATTGGGTAACATGCATTTGTTGCTGAGCCTATTTAGTTCCTGGACAGCGATGTGAGGTGCAACAGTGACAAGAGGTACTGTTATGGCCAGTTTTGAGCAGTATGGACAAAGTTTAGTCTTCAGAGAAGTAGTAATTTTAAAATAATCATTGCTGATTATCTCTGCTGACAGCAGCCTCGTTGTTTTGTAACCATATAACTTTAACTACATTTTAATTCAAAGTGCTAATCTGTTGTGATCATATAGATATATAGAGCATTAGATGAAAACTGAAATCCCACTGCACTTCAGGCTAGAAGATTGTTTTGCTTAAAATTCTGTGATTAAGCAAATACAGCTAATCATTACTTATTACCATGAAGGCATACTAAGTAACTTCTAAGCTTAGATAAAATGAGATAAATAATCCTTTAAAACCTAAGGCAGGGATTATCCTACTGCTGTTGAACTGCCACTATTAAAAGTCAAGATTAATCAAAGAAAAAATAAAAATAGTAACATCTGGTTAGATTTTTTTCTTTCTCTGAAGTTTCTTCTGTAAGGAGTTTCAGAATGTGAAGATTTTTTTCTGACTTGGATTGAAGAAAAGATTTTGAAATCTTGACATTTATGGCTGCAAAGAATTGCTGTTCTTGTTCTTCCCTGAAGTGTTTTGATATTAAATTTTACATAGAACCTGGGGAATGGGTGGAATGTACTGAATATTCATTCCCACCTCTCAACTTCATGTCAATAACATTTTTCACACTCTTCACCAAACAGACTGCGCATGTGTTTCTCTGTATTATATTTGTGAGTGACATGACTCAACTGCAACAACAAAATGTTCTCACTGTAAAAATGCCTAAAAACTATTAGGCACTTAGCCTTAGAATTTTGGAAACTTGACTCTCTGTGTGAATTTTGCCACCCTATTAGTTAAGGTTGTATTGTAGTCAGAGTAAGTTTTACTAAGCTTTAGTTCAGTAAAAATGTAATTCTAAAAGAGATTCTAGAGCATTCCACTGAGCTCACAATCAGCTCTTCCTGTTATGTTTTCTTTTTACATGTGAATTCAAGGTAATTAAAATTGCTGGAAAGGAAGTCTGGAATGGGCTGTAGTGTCTGTGTAGTCAGATGATACTTGGTTCTGTGTCTTAATTTCATTTAGACTGATTCATTCCTTTATTGCATGAAACAGTTTGGGACTTAAAAGAGAATTAGATGACTGAAACTAACTTCTGGTAGGAAGGAAATACTCTCCATAGCCGAGAGTAAAAACCAACACATCAAGATAGATCCTTTGAGACAGAGACAGATTTGTTTAAAACTGTGTCTGGGGTGATAATGTGAAAACATTTGCTGGATTATAGGAGATCCCACATGTGCAAATAAGAGCTTCTCAGAACTGTACACATGCATCATAATATTGGACGGATTAATTTTAACAGAATAAGCTCTATACACTTTGATCAATTACATTGTGGTTCATGGGTTAAAAGTGAAGCCCTGATACTGAGTGTGTGGTAAATCTGTGAATTTGTTGTGCAGGATGGGCCATTTCTGTCTCTTGGCAGGGAAAGGATTACACAGTATTACAGTTATTAAAATTCTAATTTGGGGCCAGGTTTTGCCCTCAGGAACTTCCTTAATTTCAGCAGGGAGTTGTGCATGTTTATCTGATTGAAGAATTTGGACACTATCATTCTTGGTGAAGGCAACTTTTTTCTTTAGCAAGAATGTGCACTAGTCAAATCTAAAATCTGAACTAGCAGGGATAAGTTTCCTACCAGGAGACAAATGTCAGTAACTGTTCTGTTTTGATAACGTAAAGTGATTTCCTTGTAAAGGGAGTGGGAGATGGAGCAGAAGGAAGGAAAGAGGGATCTTCTTCCAGATACCTTGTAGGCTTGTTTTTAAATTATGACTTTGGATCTAACAACAGGTTTGGCAAGTGTTTGCCTAGGAAATCCTGACATGGTGCCAGATTTTCTTAGCTGGTTTGTAGTAGTGTGCATTTTTTAAATACACTGTAATCAGTTCAGACCGCATAATTAGAAACACAAAGCAGTTTACTGAAACATAGTGATATATTAAGAGTTCAGTTAATTACACATAAAGAAACAAGTCAGACTTCAAAACCTTTACTCAGTTTCTGTTTTATTTGCAACTGGGGACTGCTGATGGGACTTTGCCTATTTAACATTGAGTAGGAGTTTCAGAATTTTAACCTGAGGGTAAAATTTTCAAAAGCATTTAAGTGACTTGCTCACTGAAAATCAATAGGACTTTCACTCCTTAGGGCAACACTTTACAAAGTATGTAGATACCAAAGTCCAGTTGACTTCAGTGTCTATGTGTAGTTAAAAAAAAAAAATCCATCTTTCCTGCCCTAAATTTCCTTAAAATAGAAGTGTAACATTTCAGTGTCATCTAAGAGTTTCTGAAAATGTTATCACAAATGGACAGGCTGTTATTCTTTTTTTTTTTTTTTCATTTGTAAAATGTTTTGTTACTCTTTCTTCTTCAACGCATGCAGAAATCATAAAATACATTTTGGATGATAAGCCACATTGTCTTCAAACTTGTCTTAAAATCTTACTGCAAATGTTCAAGAAGAGTTCTTCACTCTACTGTAAATTTTCCTAGAACTTAAAAAAACAAAAAAAGATATTTTTCCCTTTTCAGTCTATTTAATGTCTTTTTTGATAAAAGTGATAAATTACCTCCTTTGAAGCCACAGTTTGACCTAAATTATTCTGTCTGTGTTATGTATAAGAGCAAGCAGAAAAAAATAAAACTGTAATATGGCATCTACGGGAGATGAAGAAGACCGAAATCAGAACTAATTAGTCATTCTTATTAATGAGAATATATGTTATGTTTTCCATTGAATCTCTCAAGTGTAATTTGCTAAAAAATGAAAAAGTGCCAGTACATAAAAACCTCAGTATTCAAAAAATCTTTGGTTTTAGAATTTGCAGCATGGGAGGGTATCTTGGTTCTTGAACAAGTTTTCTGTATGAGCTTTAAAACTATGCTAACTTGTTGCACAACAGCTTACAAGTTCTCAACAGTTGCGTTTATTACCATTTTACCTCACTTTCAGACAAGTTCTCTTATCAAGCTCCAAATCACGTTTTATGCACCTTTGAAGTACATTACTAATACACTTATTGCTTAACAGAAAATAGCCTGACAGTCATTTCTGTTTTAAGGTGCAAAGTAATAAATGTCAATTTATTTTTTGCAGTCATTTATCTGAGCCTGTGCTTACTCTCAAAGTATCTGGCTTTGGAACAAGATAGAAGTGCAGTGCTCTAATGGTCTTCTTCTTGGAACTAACAATAAAAATACAAACCCAAATTTTGAACCTTTCTTTCCATGATGCCTTCATTCTACTTGTGGCCTTTTTCTGTCATTATTAAAACAGAGCAGGCCTATGTTTTATGAAAACTTGAGAATTCCTTCTTTTTTTTGTGCATGTTCAGTGATCATGTGGTTCGCAAGGCTCTCTGGAAGTCATTTGTACTTGTCAGTGCATACTCTTCTATTCCCTGTGGCTGTTTTGTGCTGCTAGACAGGTGTGTGCACTCTGCACAAAACTTTGCCCTTTGGACATCATTAGAGTGTCTAAGAAACATGGAGAATGGGATCCTGACAGACTTATAAATGACCACAAAGAAGGGAATTCTCTTTTGGGATCTTTACGGAACGTGTGCCTTATATTATTCCACATCCATTGAGAGAGTGTGGTTTTTCCATCACAGAAAATGGAAAATGCAAGATTTAAGGTGCAGATAACTCTGGATACCATTCTCTCTGAAGAGTGATGGATGGCTTTACCACTGTGTTTAAGGTTCACTCAGAAGCAAGGCTGTTAAGATAGGAGGAGCAGTTAAGTTGAAAAAAGCATGCAGTTATATGTAGCACTTTATTCCTGGGTACATGTACAAACATTTAAATTAATCTAGTTAATGGGTTTCTGCCCTGTGCCTTCTCCACAGTCACTTTTCAAGCATCTGACTAAACAAGGGCCTTTACACCATGCCAAGAAGCAGAACAAAGCTCTCGTGTATCCTCGGGAGTAGTGAAATCCAGACTCCTGGACCCTTCATACTGAGCATTCAACCTCTCCAGACACTCAGGTACAGTCAGTATGCCCTGGCTGATCTTAAGCATCATAATGGAAGATAAAGGAGAGAGAATTTATTGCCTAGGACTCAAAGCACATAGAGTTTTATAGATCAATAAGAACATCCTGAGTTATGCCCGGAGGCAAAAAGGAAGCCAGTACAGACTTCAAAGACCTTGTGTAATGTATTCCTTATGGCCAATATTACAGATTAAGCAGAGCAATGTTCTACACAAGACATCGAATTTGACTAGAATGAGAACAGACTATACATTGTATAAGTCTATTTTGGAGGCTACAAGGATTAGAGCCTTCACCTTTGAGAACTTATCACAACATCTAACTAATGATAGCAAAATATAGTTTAAGTCTGGGAACTCATTCTGAGCTAAGCAAGAAACACCTTTTGATTCTGAAGTTCACTGAGAAAGAATAACCAAATTTGTCTGATCAGAATTCCTTCAAGCAACTTCCAATCTCTCTCAGGGAGATTCAGAAAAAGTGAAAGACTGCAATCTCTAGGTTTGATAAAGAAAGTATAAATCAAATTAACTGACAAACTCCTCAGAAGCCTGCTTACCTGTCAAAGCAGGGAGGCTGACAGTACTGACCAAGAAACTGAAATCACAATATTTTCATATAATATTTGTAACAAGTGGAAAATAAAAGTAAAAATAAAATAATGTCTACTCTGTGTCTAGTGCTCAGAAAAAAACAAATGAGGTAATCTGTATTATCTTTCCTACGGCAAATTCAGGGCCAACCTTTTCCTTTACAAAGGCTGTAAGGAGCTTTTCTTGAGGTCTTCCTTCTCCAAGTGACAAGACCAAGAGATGTACGTGACAAACTTAATGGTTTCGTGTAGACTAAATTTGAAAGGATGATCATTAACTTTCATTGAAACCTGAAAAGGTTGAGGCCTAGCAAGCTCCTTGTAGACCCAGCCCTATAACGACTCCAAAGTCCCATTCATTTTCCCTGTGAGAAGATTATATGCTTTATTTCAAAGAAAATAGCTCACAAGGAAACTTCTGACTTTCTTAAGTCTTGTCTAATGTGGGGAAATCTCTCTACTAGGAAGAGGTCTCCTGACTGGTATACACAGGTACTGTGGATAACTGAAAAATTGGTTCCATGCTTTTAATTACAGTGGCTCAGTTCAGCACAGAGACTATCCTGCAGGGAAGGTGAGATGTGTAAAGATCTGTATGATCTGTGAATATGAGAAAAAATGAAGTAGGACTTGAACATCAACAAGGTTCACTGCTGTTGAAAAAAAAAAAAGCTCAAATATTAATGACCTGTAATGTACATATCTTTTTTGATCATTTGCTTAAGAATTTTTTTTTTTTTTTAAGGGAAGGTAAAATGCCTGTCTTTGCTTCTGTGGTTAGATTAGATGTTCCATGAGAGTGGAACCTGGAGCTTTGTAAGGGGCTAGCAGTGATCCCACTCCTCCATACATTACTCCTCTGAAAGATCTCACTCTGCCTTGCAACATTCTTGTTATTCCAGAACTGGGTTGGGCTAGTCATAATAGATGCAGGCAATCAACTCAACTTCCCCACACACAGCTCTGCCAGTAAAACTCACTTCACCTTGCAACACTCCTGTTTTTCCTGCGTCTTTTAAGCAAAAGCTATCAGTGTGGCACTCACTGTGGATCTGTCCTTACTCCTGTTGAAATCCAGGATAACTTTCTTAGTGATCCAAGAGGAAAGTGTTGCTGATATAGACAAATGTCTGCTTGTGACTAGGGTGAAACAAAGTTGTCTTCCCTGAATGAATGAGATTTTGATCCTGGCAGTAGATGTAACTAACCTGTGTTCCACTTCTGATTTTATTACAGCAATAAAATCCAGTGTGACTTTAGATATCAACTCAGTTACAGAGAACGTGAGATTAGAGTCTAACCTTTACATAGTATGGCCTTCTGCAAGGCTGTAATTTTTCTCAGGAAAAAGGTTAGTTTCTAGTTAGAACACTAGAGTCTTCAGTGTTGATTGCTGTTTTATTTATATTGAAAATCTATAGAGCATTCACCATGATGCAGACAAGCATTGGCCTAGTGGTAAATCCCAGTTTACACTGGTGTGTGTATCTGGGCCATGTAATTTTATGTAAAATCAAGTAAGTGTGTGACACAATAAAATAGTATGTCAAAGTAAGGATTATTTTCCTGAAATTTTGAAAAAAGATTTGCATGTGTTCTCTTTGTTTCCTTTATCACATGAAATAATACATTAAAATATAAGAATGCTCTAGGCAATGTACAAAACTAAAAAAGACTACTTTGGTGAATGAACATGGTGAGAGGCTACGAATATGGATATGTTTGTACTAAGGAGCCTAAAGGAGATACTTTTTATGTGTGGTGATACAGAAATACATACTTATAACTCTGCACACCAGGGAGAGAATATTCCCCTAAACCAAGTACTTTCTCTTGCAGTACTCCCTGTTGATCAAAGCTGCATAATTTAAAGCATCTAGAGGCAGATTTAAATTATTCACAATATTTTTTTAAATTATCTTGGCATATTGCAGACAGTATTTGTGTAACTAGCAGTCTTCTGTAAGTTCTATAAATTTTTGCGTCCTTATAGATGCATCCTATCAGCTCAGTTTGAGAAGAGGGTACCTAACTTTGCATAGAAGGGGCAGGAGAGACTCGTTCTGACGCCGTGTTAGTCACATCACGCGAAAGTGCCAGGCACGCAGGACCATAGGGAATGGCAGGGTAGAGCCGGCAGTCTCTAGGTCTCAGCCCGAATGCTGCTGCGTGCTGGTGCCTAAGAGTTTTCTGATACCCTCTAAAGCCCCAAATAGGAATCCTGCAATTAGTGCATCTAACTCCTCCTTTACTGCAGGCTTCTCTCCTATTGGTGAAAGGTCTTCGCAGCTCATGTAGGGACCCCACCCCTTTTGTGGGTTTTCATTCTGAAGCTATCCACAACTTTACACCTGAATGAATGCCAAACCTCTCTGAATATATAAAGGAAAGCTTCAAGAGCAATTTCAGTTACACAGAAGAAGCAGAAGGAAAAGATTTCATCCAGCTCTGTCAGACAGAGACTGAACCAGCCATGCTTCTCCCTGCCATTCACTTCTATGGCTTTCTCCTGGCTTGCATCTTCACGAGAAGCTCCTTGGCTTTCAAGAACGATGCCACAGAGATACTTTATTCCCACGTTGTTAAACCCGCTGCGGCGAGCCCAAGCAGCAACAGTACATTGAATCAAGCTAGGAACGGAGGCAGGCACTACACCAGCACTGGATCCGACCGTAACAGTGAGTATCCCACCGGCGGCACTTCCACCGCAGCCCTGGGCGGCAGCCCCGCCTGGCCCGGCCCCGGGAGCGGGAGCGGAGCCCCTCGGAGCTGCGCATCCCGTGGCAGCGCCCCGGCCCCCCCACCCCCCTGCCCGAGCGCGGCGCTCCAGAGAACCGGCGCCTGGGGGAAGCCGGGCCACGGGGAGATGCTGCTGGTTCCCGGCCGGGATCTGCCTCGCCGGGCGGCCCCCGAGCCAGCCGCCCTCCCACCCCCGTGCTGGGAAGTCCTGTAGGACCGGCTCTCTCGGGCAGGTTACTTCCTGAGGGAGGTTCATCCAGGAATGCAGGGTTTATGGGTTATCCGGCAGGGAAGCGAGATAAAGGAAAAGGAGAGAGAGGCATTTCCAGAGCGCTCTCTTTTTTAACTCACCTCCAACTGCGGGCAGGGGAGGTGTCTGGGCTACTTTTCAAGTGCAATAAAAAACTCTGAATTTTGTTCCCGCTGTTTAGTTTTACTTCCTGCTTTAGCACTTACCCGCTTAACACCTCCAGCAAAAGTAAACAAATCAGCTCGTAATTTACCTATGATCTCTGCTCTAACTTGCCTTTTTTATATCCAGTCTTTCCCTTCTGAGTTTTATGTATATATGTCAGATACGTGCAGATCTGGAAACCTGCTGACTTTATCTGTTCCCTCCCTGCCCCTTCTTAAAATGAAAGAAATCCAAATAGAGAAACACATGCACATCAACCCACAGCAACTTGATAAAAATAGAGTCATCCCTAGAAAGTGAAGGTAACAAGTGACACCGGTACCTTTCAGCTAAGCCAGGTGTGTCAGCTTCTATGAATGCTAAGGGTTTAAATGCACAGGAAACATCTCATCATTATGAGATTACTGGAACAGCCCAGTAGGTATTCATTGTCACTGAGCTGTCACTGGTGAAAAGCTGAGCCAGGGAAGACAGAAAAACAGAAGGAAAGACAAACTTAGAGCTGTGACCAGCTGCTTCCAGGTGCATTCCTGAGTGCAGCTGCCAGAAGGCAGGTTTCAATCTTTTCTGCAAAGCAGGCATTAGAGCAGCCCTGTCAATAGTCCCTAGGATCAGCCTGCAGATTTACAGTCCCTCTGCCTGCCCACCCTGAGACACAGAGGACAGGGTGAAGCAATCTTAACGCAGTGCCTCAGTTCAGAACTTGCTTCCAAAAATCCAAGTAGAAACAGAAGCAGCCTGTAGCTGTGATATGTAGATGTACCTTCAAAGCCTTTTATGATTCACTCTGAAATGTTTCTAGTAATTACTTCTATTTTAAAAGCGTTAGTTAATTGCATTGTGTGTAGAATCTGTGCCGTAATTGTCCTTCGGAAAGAGGGAGAGCACAGCCAAGTAAAGATTGCTTATTAAAATTAAGCACACTGTGGGCGTTTATTTCAAAGTGTAATTACTGAAATAAACAGTTGTGTTTATTGCAGGGTGCAGAGCTGCACATATAGACGGGTACAAACATGCCTGTATGAGAAGCTCTGCATGTTGAGTCTGTCAGCTGCCTGAGAGAATTTGCAGGATCCTCTATGTTACATATAATATACACACTACTACAGTTACAAAGATGGTGTTCTCTTGAGGGCAAAACGACCCCTCTGAAATTGTTACTGCTAATCATTCATAGACAGAACCCCATTCTGTGGTAACTTCAGCTGTTACCACTTCTGCAGTGTCTGCTTGGAGCTGCAGAGTTCATGGGAGACTCAGTCCACTGTAACCATGGAATGAGAAGAAACACACTATTTGAAATTCATTTAAAAACACTTCAACTGTTTCCAAAGCACTGTTTTCCCCCTTGCTAATGATCCAACATGATTGTTATAAATATCACAGAGCAGATTCCCTAGACTAAGAACAAGCAGGAAACATTTCTTCCCTTGGGGCATTTTTTCCTCTTCTAAAAGGTATGTCCCTGAGAAGAAGGATAGAGAATAAAATTGCCTCTTCTACCACAACTGCTGAAGTGCATGTCATTAGGATTTTTTTATGCTGTGGTATTATCCAGAGATACCATCAGCACTTGAGGCCCTTGTGATGGGGGACACAACAGTAAAGAGATGCCCTGTAAAGATTACAGCCTACTTTAACTTCTGCAAAACATACCTGATTAATGTGAAAATGACTGGTTAAGGAAATCACTCCATTCTGAATATCAATGTTTCTTGTTCTGTGCATTCTGCAGATCGCGTTCAAGTTGGTTGTCGAGAACTGAGATCTACCAAGTATATCTCAGATGGCCAGTGCACCAGCATTAATCCCCTGAAGGAACTGGTGTGTGCTGGTGAATGCCTCCCTTTGCCACTGCTCCCCAACTGGATTGGAGGAGGTTACGGAACCAAGTACTGGAGCAGGCGGAGCTCGCAAGAGTGGAGGTGTGTCAATGACAAAACTCGCACTCAGAGGATCCAGCTTCAGTGCCAGGATGGAAGTATAAGAACCTACAAAATAACTGTGGTCACGGCCTGCAAGTGCAAGCGATACACCAGGCAGCACAATGAGTCCAGCCACAACTTCGAGGGAACCTCTCAAGCAAAACCCATCCAGCACCACAAAGAAAGGAAAAGAGCCAGTAAATCCAGCAAGCATAGTACAAGTTAGAAGTCAGACATTCTCTGCTCTCTCATCTCTCTCTCCTTGTGCCAAAATTGAACTCACCTGTAACCATTTGCTTTACCATTCTGACTGCTTAAAGACAAGTCTGCCATTGCTGTGTTCTCAGTTGACACTACATGCTTACTGCTTTGACCAAAATCAAAAGGGGCATTCTCAGCATATGGACCTTTTGGGTGATTTTCCAAATGCTCAAGATGGGGAATAATACAAGCCTTCCAAAACCACACTATAAACTTTTACATTTTCTCCAGCCATGGAAGAAAAGAAAATTTGCCAAGAGTATTCACTGAAGTCAATTTTGTAAAATGATGCTTTGTTGTGTGTTTTCCTGAGAACAGTTATCACATCTATTGCCTTTTATATCATGTTTTATGATCTTCTGACAACAGCTTAAAAATACACCACCTTGTATCTGCTTTCAGATTAATTCTAAAAAAAAGTGCTTTGCATGCTCACCTTTCTCTTATCTCAGTATACCAAAAATTAAAATATGCATGGCAGCAATCAAAAAGTAAAGCTGAACAAACTATTTATTTGTTGTTGTAATTATTTAATGAGCTTTTATGTGTGTTATATCCCTTCAAAATTTCCTTATGTTTATAGCTTTTCATATGTATCAAAGTATTTTCCTATGATTTGGGGCTGGATTAGAACATACATTTTGTAGATAATGTAAAATAGACATTTTAGCATTCTTGGTATATATATTTTAATTTTGAACATTCATAGACTTAGGTGTTATTTTGACATAGCAACATAAAAACTGTATTTTTTCATTCTTCACCCTGTATTATTTTTGTTTAAAAAGTGTGCAATCAAAAGACAAATATGACTTCCTTTCAAATTCATTGGTTTCTTTTTTTTTTTTTACAAAAAATAAACACTGCTAAAAAACTGTATTGTCTGGCTCTCTATGAAAATGCACACATTTTAACCAGTCACAATACTTAAAAAAAGGGAGATTATTTGGTTTTAAAAAGTCTATCCATGAAATTTAACATTGAAACAATCTTTCTGGATATAAAAATCTTATATGACCGTTTAACAGATGGTGCTTATTGGTCCAAGCCAGGTTCTTATTTAACAATTCTCAAGCTCTACATTTCAGAAGAAGTGTATGTTTGAGAAGTTTTACAAGCTAGTGAGACATCACCATTTTTTTTTCTTTTCATTAGTGATGATCAAGTCAGAATAATGGTATAAATTACATATGGTTTCATTTTTTCCACAGAACCAATAGAGTCCGGCACATTTATCCACAAATTCTTATAGAATGTATCAGAAAATTAGTAATTAATCTACCTTTCAACACATAGTGCCATGAATCACCTGTTCTTAATCTTTCAAGCTAGATTTAAACACTGGGCAAGATTCCACCATGGGATTCTGCTGTTCTTAATTCATTAACTTTTACAATCCATTTGCACCCAAAGTAAAAATTACAGAAGAGGAGAGTAATGAAAAATCTTGCCTGATAAGGTCTCACACAAGCTCTCTTTGACTTTCTTTTTATCTCATCCTATTTTGCATTTTAATTCCAAAAGATTCATCATGAAGTTCTTGGCAGAGATCTTGGTCATTAAGAACTGTTTGAAAATCACTGCTGCTGCCTGACTTGACTTACTGAATCCTAAATTTTATTGACAAAATGCAATGATTTTTCCTCAAAGTTACTTGCAAGAATTCACTTTAAAATTTGCCATATGTAAAAGAGATATATACTTTTAAATTAAATTTTAAGTGATCCACATGATAGCACAGTTAAAAAACCCCATTGCATTAATGACCTAGTTGTTTCAAATTCAGTTTTGTGACTGTGAAAATATTAAAATGATGAGACCAGAGACGATTTATACTTAAATTCTCTGATCTTAAAGGTGCTTCTTTTAAGCATAAAAGGAGAGATGATAAATAAAGGAGTTAGCAGGGAGAGAACTGAAATTACATTGCTTCTAGGCATATCAGTCCAGCAGACTCACAGATTTTTTTTTTTTTATTTTAACAGACATTATAGTCTCGTTCAATCATTTCATGACAGAAGAATTTTTCCCAAATGCCAAACATCTATCTATTCTTAAATTGTTATCCAGCTACTTATTCAAGATGATAAAGCACAAAAGATTGAGATAACGGACCAAAATTTAACCAATTTCAAGGCCAATAGTCACTAAAAATCAGTAAAGCTGCCCTACCTGTTCTGTGCTTAACTTCCAGAAATAAGAATGGTGAAAAAAACTGCATATCTTGCTCATAACTCTTCTGCAGTCAGTGAAGTTGGACTGTAGGAACAAAATATACATTTGACAGGAGCTTGCATTTAGAAATAGAGATTATAACTTCTATATTGCCTTTTTACACAGAACTACTCAAAGGCGAATAATCTGACACACTTCTGCTAAAATGACTTTGTGAAATTTTGCTGGACATGCTGTAGAAAGACCACGGGGCCCATCTCTACGTCCAGCATATTTGGGGGAACGTGAGGGATGCCAGCAGGAGCTGTGTCCATCAGCAGCAACTTAACTTTGATGTGCTGCCTGAGTTAGCTAAGATCTCTTCTTTGGCCATGAGGGGCCTTTTGTGGGAGAGATCTGCAGGGAAGCAGCACTAGAAATCTGTTCATATAGAATTTTCTGAAGGAATAATGTTACTCTGTGATGCAACTTGTAGCTCTGAATGCTTCAATGTGGCCTAAACAATCTGCTTTCTGTTTCATCCTGTTACATGTGAACTCACAGGGGTCTATCCAAGGATCAAGACAAAAGACATTATACGAGTACATCTAATTAGTTTCTTTTGGAAAATCTTCAACATGTAAAGTTGCAGTGGGCAGGATATGGGCCATTGCTCTTGTGGAGGACAGTGACTCAGTGGAGAGGGGACAGTGACTCTTCTGGAGGACACTAAAGTTTCTCAAAGACTCAGTGAAATAGTACTGCTTAAACTGAAATAATTTTAAATATAATACATTTTAAGTTTGCTTCAGAGTTAAAAAGGAAAGACAAACATGCTAAAATTTTCACCTAAAGTATTGAGTCAAATAGATACAAGAAGTATGTAAAGGTTTTGAAAGAGTACAATGTAGAGACAGATTAGATAATTTTTTTCATAAATTAGACTATAAATAGTCTAGATTTATTACTCCAAAAATATATAGAAGTTGACTCTCTCAGTGATGTTAAATCATATAGGCAGATCAGAATTCTGAGGGCTTCTTATAAAGCATTTCAAACATCTAAAAAAGAAACTAATAATTTTATAATTTCTCATACTTGCTTCTTTAGAAAACTAAAAGTGAATAAATTAGAAATAATCTGTTAATCTGCCATCACTATTTCATTACTTTTGAGTTGATGAAATCTGCTCCCAGCTAAGGGGTAAATTGTTTTATAATGAGTGGAAATCAATTTTCCTCAGACATCACTAGAAACAGACTTAGCCAGATGCTTACTGTTTTGATAGCATGGAGGCACTCAGAGGCACACTTCATAGAGGCAGTAGTAGATAGTATGTGTCATTAAGACATTTATCAACTGTGGAAGTCGTAAGGGCCTGACATTTGCAATCTAGACTAGAAAGGCCCTTGAGAAGTTTATTTATTCAGTTATTTAATAATAGTAACAAATCTATTGCTGTCTCCAGCAGCCTTGGAATCAAAACCACCCAATCCAAGCTCAGTTATTTGTTTGGAAATAAAGCAGACATTTGAATAACACCCTTCAAAATACCTAACAGATTTCTGCTAGTAAATCACTTTAGTCCTTCTAACCTTGACCTTTATATCCTTCCTGAAGAAGTACAACATTAATCAAGAAAGGACTGTTCAATACATTCCACTGTGAGAGTCCTGTTGCTACAGTATTAACCTGGAGGTGTTCAGTTGAAAATTATAAGGAATCCTTAGAGTTGGAAGGTATCCTATTCTCATGATGCATTTCCTTTCCCGTAGGCAAAGGGCTTTGATTTTAAGTTCATTGACATACATATAAACATCGCTCCAGGCTAAACCTGAAAATTCTCTAGAGATTTATGAGTTAAGCAGACATTCTGTCATTGGATTTGTTAATTTTGCCTGAACGTCACCCCCACAACAAAAAGCCTGCCCATGCATCTTTTTGAAAGACATCCAGCCTTTCAGCTCACTCCTTCTATGAGTTATGTGGGCTGACACACTAGAAAAGTGTGATTTACATGAGATATTGCCTACCACTGAGTTAATAATCAAAAATCTACCTTACTCAGTACTTCCATGACAAGAAAATACTCTTCATTTTTAATTAATGCTTATGGAACAACATGCTCTGAAAATAAGTTGTCTCTACTAATTGCTGAGAGAATTCTCTAGAAACACTGGACTGTAACTCCATTTTGGGAGTTTGCGTTTTCTTACCTCCCTTTGGCTTGATATGATGGTGAAAGAGGTAATGTTATATTACCTAAAGTTCAGGCCTTCTTAATCCTTCATTACTACCACAAATTAATAGAAATTAAATAGAAATGAAAATCTGGACAACTTCTTTAATAGGGATGTTTATGAAATATGGTACTTCTTGAATGTAATGGAAAATAAAATTTAGAGAAAGAAGTCAGCTATCAGAAAAGAAGCCTAAATCAAAATCCCCTGAAAGGATAATACAGTTCTGTTTACTAACCTGCAATGATAACTCCTGTCAAAGAGTGATTTTTACTACCATCCGCTTAAGTAAAAAATACTAAACCACTCAAAAATGTTTTGAACACTTTGTCTATTTCTTGTCCCCTGCTCTATTCTAGTGGTAGTACACTAGTGTATAATTGTCTCATTGTTTAAACCCATAGCAGTTCTGAACTATATTACTACAGCACACTTGCTTTTGATACATAAACATTTTAAATCTCTTTTTAGACTGTCTGGATGCATTATTTTTTGATTTTGAGTGCTGGGAGGAAAAGCAGTGCTCTGACTTGGCTTAGGAGTTCCACATTTGATTTGTTTTGTTAGCCCCGGTGAGAAGTGACTTAGTGAGGAAGTTGTAAAGCAACTTAGTAAAAGCATAAACCATTCTGTGAAGTCTGATGTTTGGTTGGCTAAAGAAGAGCTATCCAGGCACAGTTAAAGCTCTTTTATATGAAACAGTGGAGAGTTGAGAGAGAGGGCCTAAGGAGAAAAGTACTAGCCCTACCACAAGAACAGCCACTGAGAAATGGAGTGACTATGGAAAGATTTAAAACACTCCGTAGCACAAAGACTTTGTTTTAATTGTAGCTGAAGCAAGTTTAAACATCTGTTGCTTGTTAGATTATTCTTTTACTTATTTGCTTATTTATTTATTCATTTACTTTGGGATGGGTTGGAGAAAGCCATTTTAGATTCCCTATGGCCATTAAGCTGGGATGGAGAACAGAGGTCTGAGTGTTTCTAAAACGTAAGGCTGCAAAAATTTTGGTTTTAGCAAGGAACACTTGCTTTTGGTGTTTGTTTCTTTCCTTCATCTAAAAAGCCTGCTGAAACTTTTGCTTTTGTGCATCTTTATTGCAATTTTTAGGACAGTAGCCAGAACGGCTCATAGCACCTGGGAACTAGTTGTATCACTGCACTGCATCTTTTTTTTCAGATATTGAAATGTCTGAACCTGGGTATGTCTAGAAGAGAACAAAATGGCATGTGGAGGATGGCATGTGCTGTGCATCCTTCATTTTCTTCTGATCCTCACAACTTTTCATGAGACTTCAAAAGACTTGCTCCATCTGCAGATTGCCAAGCCCAATAGCCCATGAACATTGCTGATGTAGCAGACTGTCAAGTCTAAATACACGTGGCAAAAAACCATTTCTGACTGTCTCTGTGTCTTCACTTCCCATGCAAAGGGAAGAATGCACAGCACAGTGCGTCTGTACCATTCCACACTGAACCAGGGAAGTCAGGGAGACTTAAGAATCTACCATCTTTACAGAAATGCATGTTTCACTGCACTGTTCACATCTTCTGGTGGGTGACCACAGCCTCCTACTTCTAAGGAGAATGAATACTGCCTAAGCTGACCAGATTCATGTACAGGTTTCTTAGAAAGCTATCAATCTGTCACACACCTGGACTTCCTTGTTGAAGAATTTGGCTCAAAATCCTGCTTACCACCTTCATAAAATATATCACATACCATATATATGTATAAAATTGCAGTAATCTGATTTTGTGAACAATGCCATCAAAAACACCTTAGTGAGTTATCCATAAAACCTCTTCTAGGTTTTCTGCAACTACTGTCCCCATATTTTCTTTTGATCTTTTTGTAATCAGTTATGAATCTTGACATCTCTCCCAGAAGAAAATATTTGCAACCTCTTTTGCCAAGAATAAAGTAAATACTAAGGATTTCCATTTTTATTTGCTTAATTAAAATACTTCTTGGCATATGTCTTCCATAAAAACCTGCATTAGACAGACCATTCATGCCACTGTCTGAATCTTAAGAACATAGCACTTTGTGGTAGGTACCCTTTATCTACTCAAATAATGCAGTCCCTTGCAAATCTGTTTGTTTCTGCCCTTCCCTTTGAAACTTCTGGCTCTAGCAAAATCAAATCCTCTTTCCCATGGTGTCACAATGACCAGGCTTGTTTCTTTCCAGTATTTAGGTTACTTGTCCCACAGTTTGTTTCCAACACACACACACACACCCCCACCCCCACCCCCCGAAGGATGCATTCTTAAATCCATTTTCTGAAGTGTTCAGTACTGAAGAAAACAACGTATGAAAAACACAAGTGTATTGGCACAGGTAAGTGCCAGGAAGACTTTTTAAAGTAAAATGAGTTGGACTGCATTACTCAGAAAAACAGGAGCAGGATAAAGAGCATTTTTCATTAAGTAGTTGGTTTGCATCCAGCTAGGTTAGTATGTTGGAAAATGGTTAACCTTTGATGGTTGCTCAGTGGTGTACGTTAAACAAACTGAGTCTCTATATAATTGCTGGATGACAGGTAGCCACATTGCTGCACTTGGGAAAAATCTGTAACCTTGATCTTTCTAAAAACTGTACAGGATCAAAGGATTGACCCTTTCCAATCTGACATTTTCATGCTAGAACTGCACAAGTCAGCAAAGAATGAGGCAAAAGATTAGGACAAGACTACTGTTTTTAGGGACTATCATCATGCATGTTTTGCTCACTATAAAGCAACTGTTTGGAAAGAGAAAAAGGATTCACAAACCTTTCCACAAGGCTCTTTTAGGGCACTTCCCTTACCAACTACCAAAAGAGTTAGAAAGTATCACTAAAAAATCAAAAGTAGAGAAGAAAAAGAACTACTTGCAACTGACTTCATCTATATTCCTTAGACATAGGGCTAATGAATAACATTCCTGGTATTCTTACAGCAAGGTTTTAATGGTTTAAAACATGACAAGAGATGCAGAAACAATGCTTTCAGTGTAGCAATAAATAGTAAAGCTTGTACACCTATGCATACCAAACCTGCAAATTTTCTTTGGTGTTATTTAATTCTCTCCTTCACTTGAAGTTTGGTGAATTGTTTCATATTCCTTCACACACATTCCATGGAAATAACACAGCAGATGGTAAAGAATAAAACACAGCGTGATAATATACACACACCAAAATTAAAACAAAGACTTAGAGCATGAAAATCCCAATTTTATTCCAAATCTAACTTCAACTCTTATATATTCTCTAATGTTTCATTACATCATTCTATATCACTGGTGACTTGACATCTGTGGCTCAACACCACTCACTTAACCAGTTCACAGACTACCTCTGCTTTGAATCATCTTGGGAAAAGGAAACTACCATTAGTCTTTCCTCAGAGGTAACTATTTTTACTGACATGATAGGGCACTATCCTAATGGCTGGTGCCTGCTCTTACATCACAGTGACAGTGGAAAACAGCCATAGGGATTTCCATCCCTCAACTTGCACATCTTCGTTAGTGTCACCATCCAACGCACTCTGACAGCCAAAGACCCTAAACCACAGCTCCTATACACCAGCACAATACACGGTGACATTAAAGCTGAGCAGGCAGGCCTACCCAAACCTGGCATTACTGAACATCTGACCAAGACACCTAGAATCTACAAAGAGACTTCCAGAGCCAAGTGTTTAAGACTAGTCCACCATTTCTAATGAAAAATTACAAGACCTCTGAAGAATTACGAGGCCTCCATCTCATCACATACTTGTCAAAGCAGTCCCCAAAGCAATAGAAGTCTTTTTTCAAATAGTTAACCTTTCTGAATTTCACAAATTCTCCTGCAGTCAGGGAATTTCACTCTCATTAATTATTGGATTACTATGGGGTAATTCTCTTATCTTTAAATTCTTTTACGTTGTGTACACAAAATGCTCATTAGCTCCTGAAATAACCTTCCATATCCTAGAGGCCTAGAGGATTATCAGGTAGAGAATGGATAAACCCTTCAGGGGAAATGTAACATTTTAGCTTTTAAATGTGTGCCAAACATGAAATTCAATGTTATTCAATTTTTTCCTAGCACTTGCACAGAACCCAAGCAAGAGGCTTCCTCTGTGTATCAAGTATTCATAGCAGAAATTTACCTACCAAAACCATGTAAAACAATGCCAAAGGGGTTTGCACATGTAAAGCATATAGGATACAACACTTGAAACTCAAAGCATGTTTTTCAACGTATCTACAATGACGTGCAAGCATGAAAACACTCCTCTTGTTCAAAGATCACATTTCCTTTACATTTCCAGCATTAATATTCTCTATTTACACTTCAACTATTAAAAAAATATATTTTTCAGAACTGCCTATGAAGGAAATAGCACTTAGAATTTCCCTTAGGGTTCTGATCTATAGGTGGCTCTACACACACTGTATATAAGGTATGTAAGCACTCTTTGATATTTGATAGTCAACATTTACATCGTTTAAGCTATGCATATGTGTAACTCCCTTGCTGTACCTGCTGTTTTGATCTCAGTTCCATATACCAATAGGAGCGAATCAATAGCACAACTTTATCTAAATATTCCACACATCTATAGCATCTTTCATCAAAGAATCTCAGAGCAAGAAATAACCTTTTGCAATCATATTTGTAAAAATACAAATATAAATATATGCTAATGGAAAATACAATAAGATTTCCCTGAAGGTGTTAAATATGCTTTGGAGAGAAAATATTTTTGCCTTTTCCAACATTGCCCTACTTATTATACTGCCTCAAGCTCTATGTTCCCTATGATACTATATTGACAAGGAAACCACTGTCACCACAGTGAGCAAATACTTTGAGGCAGCTGCTGTGCAACAAAGATTGAAATAGTGAAGATGCAAGTCAGTCTAAAAGGACCACGTGGAGGGCTGATCAGAACTCAGACTCAGGCAACAACTAGAAAATTGTGAAGAGCATAAAATAAAACTGTCCCACGATTATTTTTTCTAGTGATCAATCAGAATGGAAATAAAATATCTGGAAACAATAACCATGCTTTCAGTGAAGCCTAACACTTTGAGATCTTGTGCAAAGTGCTACACATAGCAACAGACATGCAAGATAAAAACTGAAATTTTGTCTTTTGGAGGACTTTCTAATCTCTTTAGATAGGCAAAGAACCTATGTCTATTTCTGTAAACAGTGACTTCAATAATTAGAGACAGTTATTGGTGACTTCAGGAGAACAAAGCCTGCTATCCTACCTGAACAGAAAAACTGTCTCAAGAGAACTGGTATTCCACTTCCTTCCTTACAGCTCTCGATGTTCATTTTATGGCTTGCCACCAATGAAGCAATAATCTATATATCTGGATAAAATTAGTGAAATACAAGCCTGCAAACACAAGATTCTGGTTAAAAGCCTGCACAACTGCTCAGAATGCTACAGATACCATGTTAGTTTCAAGAAGCCCTCTCAGATTTTTAACACTTTTAGTTTTATGTTGTCCTTTAGAGATCTTGCACTTCCACAGTAGGAAATATTGTGGATTTTTTTGTAATTTTGCTTTTACAATTTACTTTAACTTGATTGCATGCATTTTCCTTTAAAACACACAACCGTGAACCTTGCTGCTTGTCAGGAAAAGGCAAATTCATCTTATTTTGCCTGCATTAAAAATAAAATGCTTTAAGAGCTTAGAGATTACTTTGAAAACAGGATAATTTCTCAGTTAATTTATACCACATCTACAGAAGACTCAACTGCAATTTTAAATTAAGAAATCTTATTCTTTCACGAATTTTCCCACAACCTTCCAGAATGATTTCTACCACTCCCATAACTTAATGTTCTCTGACAACCCTATTATGAGTTTCAGTCATAGAAACAGATGATTTTTCCCCCAGCAGTCAAATTGTCAGGTGAATTTCACTACTGTAATTTGATTCTAATTTGTACATACCTTCTTTCTTCAATTAAAAAAAAAAAAAAAGAAAAAAACACCACTTTTCTTTTCAAACATATGATTGGCATATTTACTGCATAATTGCAAACTACAACTATGGTTTCAGATGTTATACCCCTGCACAGAAATGATGGATTAGCCTGCTCTTTACTTGCTTTGAGGTAAATGCTGCCTCTGTCCCTTTTTATCCAACCAAAAACTGTGCAAAATTTTTCTTCCAATATGTGTGAATTTACATTTTACCCACTTCCAGTGTTATATGCATGCTCCAATATGAGCATGCATATATATGCACAGCAACTGAAATATTAGATTGATTCAATACAAAATGTATAATGGAATGGAACAGAAGATAAATTATGTATTCACAAAATGTTGCTGCATTCACAAAGTGCTTCACTGCATGTTACTAACAAATGAATATTAAAACAATGTAACCCCCCAAATCCCAGTTTTCTTAACCCATGTTAAAACATAATATAAATGGATAAGAATGTTAAATATGCTCTTCCTTCCACATCCCTGTCTAAGAAAACAGAAAAAAACCAAGGAGAAATAGCAGTAACAAGTATAACCAACATCCCAAAAATCTGACTGGCTTCTGGAAAAACTAACTGGTGCTATCGACACCAGACAAGAATCTTTTGATTCCATAGGGACTATGGAAAGCATGAAACCTTCTGAAGCATTTAATGTTCAAGTGCAGCCAAAAGCAGCTTCAAAGTGCTTTTTGGCTGGATTGTAAAATCTCACCATAAGATACAACAGATTTGATGACACTGAAGTCTGCATCCATCAAAGTCCATCCATCAAATATAATTTATGCTGGATTGATCAAGTCTCATATCCCTAGCATAGTAAGGAACATGGACTTCAGAACAAGAACAGAACCAAATTGGCATATGCTCTTTCTTCCTTCACAGAATAACTTAATATTAATGAAGAAATGAAGTGGGGAAACACTAGCTGGACAAGAGAGAAGGTACTGGGCACAACAGATTGTGGGTGTAGGTGAAAACATGTAAAACCACAATGTCAAGAAGGAAGGGGGAAATAGTTCTGAAAGCTGTTTTGGTGTTTGGTAATGTCTTACTTACCTACCCCTCAGAACTCATGTACAGTGTGAGAAGCCATGGAACTAAACAGAACTTATTTTGTTCCTTATAGAAAGGCAAACAAGAGGTGTGGCCTTTATGAATGAAAACATGAAGATCTGAGACAGGAATTCAGAATATCTGTTACACTGAAAAAAATGAAAAAGTGGGAATGCTGCAGAATAAGGTGCCATGAATGCATTTGTATAGAACTGCTGCAAGAAAAGATTAGAATCCAAGATGACTGTGGATACTGGAGGTGTCTAGCTTGAGAAGAAAAATTAATTTTGGGCATCTAATAATAGTGAAGTGATGCTGACTCACAGTACAAACTTGTCAAGTCCCGAAAAGAGACAACACAAAAATACATGCCATCAGTCAGAAATCAGGTACTGAAATACTTTCCAAGAAAAGAAAATAAAAGACCTGATGAAAAAGAACATAAACAGTTTAATATAGTTGCTGAGCCAATGGGTTTAAAAAAAAAATCCCACATGCTAAACTGTCCTGAAGACAATGAGACCAACACTTGCTGGGAGGAAGGCAGTTCAATTTCTAGCTAATTCCTTCTCTGGTGAAAAGTCTCAATTCCAAAAGTTTTTCAGCAATCTGTATAAGTCATACATTTTCCTCTTGTATACATGCCCCTTTTCAATACCCATAATATATTTGTTCCTTACAGAAGCTTTTGAGACATCATTATCTAGAAGGCTCACCTGTATGTTTGCATTCAAAATGTCTGACATTAGTCCCTCTCATGTTTCACTGCATGGTACAAATTGATGTGATTTTTGCTCATTGCCAGAATTGTCAAGACACCTCTGCATGTAAAGTGCCTGTGGTTGTCCATGACTTTCCTACTACTGCAGGTATCAAGAATACCTGTGAAGTCTTGTCTTTGCTAGGAAGGATGACTTGACTCCTGTTGTATGACTCCTACTTATGACGCCTCTGCAAGCCTGTTATCATTTTACCCCAGTCCACAGCTGGCACTGACAAAGCAGGCCAGCTGGCACATAAACTTTCATGCTGCTCTTTTGATCAGACTTACTCCTCAGAAAGGTCTCTGTTTTTCTTAGACTGCTCTTAACACAGCTAAAAGAAATCTGAAAAGCTGTAAATAAGCTATCTTCTCAAAGACATAAAGAAATTGTGCAGACTCTAAAGAATTTGGTCATCTTAGGATAGCCTGCATATAAGACATTGAATTTTTCCTGAAATAATGTCAAAGAGGCATAGGCCAGGGCCCTGACTGCATCCACCTTCAAGCTTGGATGACTGAGTTAAAGCATCTAACTTGAAAAGTGCAAACTCAGCTCTTCCACTAGTAAGAACTGTTATGAAAAAAGCTAGAAGCAACCCTCTTCTCAACCGTCCTTTCCTCGTTTTGCTTTGGGAGCTACTTTTAAGCAGTCTTTACTGTTGGTCCCCTATGTCTGCACCTGGTCTGATGCCTTCCTGACCTTGACTCGCACTCACTGGCTCGCCTTCCTGGCTTGCCCTGAGACCTGCCACCTCACTGAGGTGATCACCAGACTGTGTCTCTCCTGCCATTTAATGGGTATCAGCCCTGGGAATTTTCCGAACAACATGTCTCAGCCATCACTGCTTACAGTAACACCATGAGATGAGCTGGAACACCCCAGTTCCTGCCAGTGAATTGACTACTGCTATGTTTTACCTGTGGATGCTGGTTGATAGTGGCTGAACAAGAGCCAGGTGGCCAAGAAGGCCAATGGCATCCTGGCTTGTATCAGAAATAGTGCGGCCAGCAGGACCAGAAAACTGGTGGTTTTGCTGTACTTGGCACTGGTGAGGCCACACCTTGAGTGCTGTGTCCAGTTTTGGGCCCCTCACTTCAAAAAAGATATTGAGGTGCTTGAGCATGTCCAGAGAGAGGCAATGGGGCTAGGGAAGGGTCTGGAGCACAAGTCCTATGAGGAGCAGCTGAGGGAGCTGGGGTTGTGTAGCTTGGAGAAAATGAGGCCCAGGGGAGACCTTATTGCTCTCTACAACTCCCTGAAAAGAGGCTGGACTCAGGTGGGGCTCAGTCTCTTCTCCCAGGTAGCAAGGGACAGAACAAAAGGAAATAGCCTCAAGCTGCACCAGGGGAGGTTTATGTTGGATATTAGCAAAAATTTCTTCACTGAAAGGGCTGACACTGGGACAGGCTGCCCAGGGAAATAGTGGAGTCGCTATCCCTGGAAGTGTTTAAAACGTTGTGTGCATGCAGCACTTGGGAAATGTAGTTTAACAGTGATTACAGACACGCTGGGTTAACGATTGGACTCAATGACTCAAGAGGTCTTCCAACCTTAAGAATTCCAATATGATGCTATTCCAATCTCCCTCTCCTAGGATGAGCGGAAACAACCACCACGTTTCAGCAGGTGGCCCCAGACAGCTTCTCGGGCTCTCACGCAAAGGCAAGGCCCACGGTTCAGCCCGCTTTTCCCCCGGCGCCACACGCGCGGCCTTCTCCTCACTGGGCCAAGACCCCCC
>NW_008237226.1:9897790-9902329 GCF_000691975.1 Corvus brachyrhynchos | reverse complement strand
CGCCCCCGCTGGCCCCCTGCCGCCCCTCGCCGTGCCCCGGAGAGTCCACAGGCAGTCCCCGCTGGTCCTGGCACCCCCGGCGGGTCTAGTTTGCGTTGCGGTGTGTCTCCGTCCCTCCCCTCCCGGTCAGACCGGGCAGGGAACGAGGTGTATCTAGGCCCCCTCACCTGGGAGGAAGTCCCGGGCGGGAGCTGGCACTTCCCCCACCCCAGCCTGGCTCCAGCGCCGCCATCCTGGGTGGCTCTCCGCCCTCCTTCCCCAGCCCTGCCCATGCTTCGAGGGTATGCCGCATTTCTTGGCTCCTGGAGATCATCTGTTCGAGGCCCCTCAGCCTCGAAGCTCGAGGGTTTGTGTAGCTACAGTGGCTGGTTTGGTGAGCTATGAGCCCACCGCAGCTGTTGGAGACAGTCATAGCATTATCCATCAGCCCTGAAAAGAGATCTCTACTGCCACTGCCACTGGAGATGATCTTTATAATGTCCAAAGGCCTCGAAAAATGATCTACTCCTCATGATGGGATGAATGAATTCACTGGTGTACAGCACTGCATTATACTCCACTGTTGCCCATGGTAAAATACCTTGCATCAGCAGCAAGTTTAAAGCACGAATGTTTAAGTTATAGTTGGACTAGAAGCTGATGGCTTATGTAGAGTGAAGCTTCATTTGTAACTTTTCCATGTTTATGTTGTAGTGATACCACAAGGAGTAATGGGTACAAATTGAAAGATGGGAAATTTAGGTTAGATATTAGGAAGAAATTCTTTAGTGTGAGAATGGTGAGGCATTGGAACAGGTTTCCCAGGGAGTTGTGGATGCCCAAACCCCGGTAGAGTTCAAGGCCAGGCTGGATAGGGCCTTGAGCAACTGGGTCTAGTGGGAGGTGTCCCTGCCCATGGCAGGGGGCTTGGGGCTACATGGTCTTTAGGGTACCTTCCAACCCTTAACATTCTATGATTCTATGTTGGAGCAAAGTATTAAAGTAATGGGATTTCTTAGCAGCCAGGCTTTTCCTTTTCATAAGGCTGTTGAGTTCTAGGCATGTGACTGACAGTTAATATATTATTGTCAAATGTTAACATAATGTAAGTCTTGTATCTAGTGTCACTTGAAACACCGCAGGTAGGAGCAGGGTGTCAAGGGGAATTCTGAATATGTTGCAGTAACTTGTAGGAAAACAAACCTTTAGTTTAGAGAGAATAAATGGGGAGGAGTGGAGATTGGTGAAAGAAATAAAATTGCCAGCATCTCCCAAAGTTCTTAACACATGGAAACTTGTACAACATCAAAATTGGGACTCTTTTTCCATTCCCACCCAGAGAGGCTTCCCTCAGGTCACTTGTTACTTTATGAAAGAAATACTGCTTGTTTTCTTTATTTAATTTTCAAGAGTAGCCAGTGGCAAAGCTAAGCACATCAGTAAGCAAAGAGTCCAATCCAAAGCTTGCCACAGCTGTAATTTCTGCCAAAATGTCATGGGAATCTACAGAGAAGAATTATATCCTCACTCAGCGTATTGGAGACCTGGAAAGGAGAACGGAGGGAGGTTTGGGAAGGAAATGTTATGCATCTAAAAAAAAAAAACAACTCTATTTTTACTGCCAGTAAGCTCTGAGAAAATAGCCATACTTTGAGCAACAGTATTATATTTGTCCTAAAGCTGCAAAAAATTAGAAGGTTGATTTCTAGTTGTACAGTTTAACCAAGTTGATTGTGAAGGTAACAGCTTGATGCTTTTGCTTAGAAGTGCAATAACTGCTGCCAGTGCTCTGGCAGGCAGAGCTTCCTGCCACCTCTGCTGAGTTAGAGTGTTGACTGGTATAGATGTGTATGAGCAGCTGGGAACAGATGTACTCCAAAGCTTGGGATGGCTTTCATTTTCATCTCAACACTTTTACTTCTGGCACTGAAACTGCAAAGGATGTACCTTGTTCTTACTTTGTGCGAATGTAAGCGCAGAAATGTAAAATTGAGGAACTGCAGTTCATCCCATAATCTGCCCAGAAGTGGCAGATTTTGTGTTTAGCTTGATTCTATCTTCTCATGTCTGATGTAATTGAATGGGTGACCCATTAGTCTGTAATAACTTCAACTGAACTGAGTATCTCAGCTACTGCTGCTGTTTTTGAGCTTCCTTAAATCTGAAAAAAAGGTAGCAGTGTATAGACATGAAATACATGAACAGTTCAACCATGTGCAGCTGCTTTGCATGTGGTTTTTAAAGATCAGTAGAAAAAGATTTTTATGCTGTTCAGCTGCAAGTAGTGAGACTGAATATCAATGTGGAAAAATGGGCGGATGAGACAAGGGCAGACATGAACGAATAAGCAGTGCATCCTGTTGCATAGGATAACAGCATGTAGAACACTGGCCTGCCAATAATAATCACAGATGATACCCTGAGGAAGAGGAGGTGAGCAGAACTAGGGTAAGGAAAAATCATTGGTTTTAATTGCCAGTGCAGTGGCACTGATAGGAAGGTCAGGCCCTACCTTCGGACTAAAATTAAAGTGTGTTAGAAAACTTAAATGTCTCTTTTTCCCACTGGATTTGTTGCTGCTTTTGTTGAACTATGCAAGGCTTTTGCAACAAGTTCAACTGATTTAGAATGGCATTCCTTGTTTTTGCTTCTGTAGCAACTATCAGAGTTCTTTCTTCATCTGATTTTTTTTTTTTGGTGTGTGTGTATGTTTGTTTAGAATAGAACTTTTTCAGTTCCTTTTCAGAGACAGGGAGGAATCCTAGCTCTGTATGCACATGTGCATGCATATTTTACTAAAGCTATAGAGAGGAAAACAAACTAAGGTAAAGACTGATTTTTAAAATCATTATGGAACAAATATGCTGTTGCTATTCTTGCTGTGCTCATATTTCACCAGTTGTTGAAAGTACAGTGAGTAGTTATAAAAGAGGAAAAGCAGAGTTAATATCTTCACTGGCAGAATTAAAATTTTTCATAGAGGTTTCAGGCAGCTTTGTTTATTACTTTATTGTAGTATCTCAAAACAGGTGGATGTCTCTTAAGTCCCCTGGGGAACCTCCCAAAGGAGCACCTCTTTGGAAGTGTCTTGCATAGTTTATTTGCCAAGTATTTTTCTCCATTGATGCATATTCACTGGCTCTATAGGTCACACAATTACAGTTTTGTTAAATGCCTCTACGCTGATAGTTCCTTTTGTTCCATTATCATAAGCTTATTTTTGAAATAGCTTATGAGCAAAAAATAGTTACAGCAAATTTATGGAGGTCTCTTTTTTTATCATGTCTGACTCATAGGGAGCATTTTATTTCTGGAAAACATTGGATGGCTTCTGTATATGAGATCCTCCAAACTTTCTTAATATACCATAAAAGCTTCCTGCTTCCATTTTTGTACTGTGAGAGATATATTTGTATTAATATATTTTTTCATATGTCAATAAATTCATAACAAAGCTGTTATGGAGCAAAAAGAAGTTATGCTTGCATTCTGCAAATGCATTTTGTTCTTGATACTTCTTTTTCTCATTTGTTTTTTGATAAGGTTAGCAAAAGTAATATAATGATTTATCTTGCACCTGTGAAAGTTTCTGTGGCAGTGAAAGATCCCGTCTAACACTGCTAAAGCCATCTCAGCAGTAACTGCCTGGTTCTGGCCTTGTTTTGCTGGTCTCAGTAGATTATATTGAATAGTTTGTTGCAGGAGATGGAGTGTATTTAAGCCTTATGTCAGATTTCAGCACTGGTTTCTATGCGAGTAAACTGATAGAGGGTTAAACCTGGGTCACATTTGGACTTCAGCATGCCATTTAGGTGATACAGTTTCAAAGTGGGTTTATTCATTTCCTCTGCAGCCTGTGTTTTCAAGTAAACATTTAGGTGATACAGTTTCAAAGTGGGTTTATTTCATTTCCTCTGCAGCCTGTGTTTTCAAGTAATAGCTTAATCTGTTGCTGAGTTAATGAGCTCCTCTACTTTCAGTTCTAACTCAGCTAGTGTGTTTGTACTTTGTTTGAAATTTAATGGAACAGTACTATTTTCTACTAGGCAATAAATCTGTCTGTAGGTGATGACAAGAAGGATAGCTGCAGGAAACAAACATATAGTCCTTTTCTGCCTCACTGTTTGCTTTCTGCTAGTATTGGGGTCCTCCCAAGGCAGTTGTAAAGTGATTGTAACTGGACTTGTCATTTTGCTTCATTTGGTCAGACTTGATTCTCCACTTTGGAACCACAGCCTGTGGTGTATTGGAAGCACTAGAATTGTGTGTTGTTAAAGCACGTTGGGGTACAGCATGGTGATCTTTTTCATGTGTTGTGCTGATTCTTTCTGAAGCTTGAGCCAATATTACAGTTATAAAATTGAAATTGTGTCTTGAAATTGTATTTGAGCAGGTCCTGAGTAGGTTATTATTTTAGTATGAAATCTTTCTAAATGAAAGGATATGACAAATTGAGGGAGAGAAATAAGATTCATTTACTGCCAGATTGAGTGTATGCTGATATCTTTCTAGTTCTTTAAAACATTTTGCGACATTTCCATAAGCAGATCTTCGGAAGAG
>NW_008237226.1:9751104-9897773 GCF_000691975.1 Corvus brachyrhynchos | reverse complement strand
TGGTGCACAGCTCTCATTTATTAAGATTTGTGGCATACTTTACTGGATTAGTACTTTCCATGAGTTTTAGTGGGACAAAACCTAAGCTGTTCTGTATGTAGTCAATCTAGAGGATATGCTTATGCTCTTACATGAATATGTTACATCCCTAAATCCCAGCTCTAATTACAGAATGTGGGTCCGGAATGAGTTTAAGGAGGACATACTCAAGTTTACAAATGTGTTTATGCAGACACAGGGTGGAGCTGTGACCGCATCCTGTCACTTTTTGGTGTATTGTACCACTGGAGGCCTTGAGCCATTCCACCCCTCTGTGTAGAGATTTATCACAGGCTGGCCAGTACTTGTGTTCTCTTCCCCTCTTCTCAGAAGATGCTGTGTACTACTACCCAGTTGCCTCATAAACTGTTTCATTTAACTCCAGAAAGGGCAATGTCAGTGCTCTTCTTACACAGTCACAGTGACTGTGCAGGCCGTCCAGTTTCTGGGTACTGTGTAAGGCTACAGTCTTTCTGGAAATAGAAGTGCAGAGCTCTTGTTCTCATTTAGTGTGAAATAGCTCTTCTTGAATTTTGCTTTGTTTAAATGACTGACTCTCAGTATTTAAAAGAAGAACTGAGATGAATCCAGTTAGTTTGCCCTAGTTCCAAGCTAAAGTCATGCAGAAGTGCTACATTTTGTAGCTAAATGTATGCCAGAAATCATATGAGAGATTTTTAAACCTTTTGATGGACCTGTGGTGAGTGACAAGTTGAAATGAAACTTGGAACCACATGACTTCAGATTTTACATTTGAGCAGCTTCAATACTTAAAGAATGCTGAGAATATATTGGTTTGGCTGTATTTTCTGCCTTTGCTAATACTAAAATGAACATAAGGACAAGTATTTTTCTTTTGAAGAATGGTAATAGCACTTTATTTTATTTTGAATAGTTATTTTACAATTAGTTGAAATAGTTTTCCATGTATTACTAATTGCAACCCCCCCTCTCCATACATAAGGTGGAAGATGCTCTGTTGTTACACGTAGTTCTAAGGGACTGGTTCTAACACTGATACTTCGCTTTTGAAGTAAGGATAGTTCCCAGGCAATGCCTACTCATGTGTTATTGCAGAAATCAGTATCTTGAGCCTGTGTATTTCTGAACTGTGAATTTCTTACTCTGATTTTTCTAGCTGGAAATATTTAGTTCTTAGTACCTTAGTTCTGCTGGTGTCTGCAAAATTAGTTTCAGTAGTTTTGCTAGTTTTATTTGCGACAGTGTGTTGTACTTGTCTCTCTCCATAGTTGGATGTGTAAGCTACCCATGGGTAATTTTAACATAGTAATTTTTTTTTTAAAATCATTGCTCATCTGATGAGTTTCTTGTCTGACTTGCTAAAAAGCTCTTCTGCCATCTGTGGAGACAACAGAAAGGGAACACAGGTTTTTTTTTTTTTTATGTTCTCTACATAGGCATTTAGAAAATAAGACACTGCAATGGATTTGAATTACGGTATTTCTGTTGTTTTGAAGTACAGTATGCCACATATGACTAGAATTTGTATTCCTAGATACTTTGACAGAAGTATGATTTCAACCTAGCTTCAGTTGTGACTGGTTTTAATCTTGTGGTCTGTGGGTCATCCACTTCTTCCCACACAACCCCTCAGTTGTAGAGCTCGACTGATACCAACAGTAAAATCTTGGAGATCTCTAAAAATGTACTTTTGATATGATATTCTTAACTAGCACAGCTATGTTTTTACATTTTTCTAGCTTCCTAAAGCAGAAACCTTTGTGTTTATAAATACATGCATTTTTTTCAAACTACCAGTATAATGTTTCCTGTCAATATTAAAGTGTTACAGTTTTCATTCACTACCATTCTGTCAATTACTGCTCATGCCTGTCTTGATAGTGATCTTTTTTCAGACTTTTTCTTGATTGTCTTATTCCCTTGTACACTGTGTACTTCACTGGAACGTGGAGTATTCCAGGTCACAGGATTTACCAGTTTATTAGAAACTGATTAGCAAACTGTCACTGTTTGATTTAGAAGTTCTGCTTGAAGTTAGGAATGATGCTGGAGTAAGAAATGTTTTGAAGGCTTTTGAAGAGTTATCAGAATGTGCCCCTCTGCAAAGTGGTTGTTGGAAGGAAGTCCCTTCACAGAACTCCAGTGTTATTGGTATAAATCTGTTATAGCTCTCCCTTAAGGAGTGGAGTACAAAAACATGGATTTGAGTATATTGAGAGATGTTTTATTTAGTCACCTTGAATATTTGTTGTAATGAATTTCTTTGTTTCATATAGCTCCACTTTTATTTGGTCATTCATATCTACTTTCTCTGGTTTTGTACTGGTTTTTCTAGGATAAGTTGGATATCTGACGTTATTGTGGTGGTCTCTCCTGAAAATACTGAAACAATGAAGACTATCATTGAAAAATACGGCCACAAAAAAGTTACAGTAGTAAAAGGTGGAATAACTCGTCACCGGTCAATATTCAACGGACTGAAAGTATTTGCAGAGAATGAATTTTCCAGCCATTTGCTCCAGAAGCCAGAAGTAGTGATTATCCATGATGCTGTGAGGCCTTTTGTTGAAGAAGATATTGTTGCAAAAGTGGTTATGGCTGCTAAAGAACATGGGGTATGTACTATACAGCAATGCAACTCTGCAATGTGCTTTATACTGTACAGCATAAAATAATGTTTGATAAAGAAGGAATTTTCTAGCAATTTTATTAATGTGTGATGGGTTTTTTCTAAGTAGAACAGATCCAGGTTCCCTATTATGCAGAGAAGTCAGGTGGGGGAGGTTGACATTTTTAAATGCCGCAGGTATTATTTTGCTACAGGGAATAATTATTGCCATAGAGACTGTCAGTGAGAGATTGAATTAATCAGCAATTTGTTAGTTGAAAGGTAGATTATGTAATGATAGTTTACCTTTTTTTCCATGCAGAATTATCACCTAATGCTAGAGCAGTTCTGTTAGTGATTACTAATATAGCCAAAGAGTGTACTGCATTGGTTGACTTGTAAGCTTTGTGTTTTCGTCTCAAACTTATATGCAAATCCTGAATAAGCAGCAAGAAAACTGTCTCTGTATTAATGCTAAGTTGTTTTAGAACCTGTGAGCATTGCAAACTGCTGGTAAGTAGGAAGCCTCCAGCTGTAGGTTGGATATTCTTCTGTTTATCACTGCATCTGAGGACTGGGATTACTCATAGAAACTAAAAAGATTTCTGAGAAAGTAAGTGAAATATGAAGGAGAAGAGTTGATAGAAGTTGTGTTACGCAAGTAGAAGGGTAGGAGAGGCATGTGCCAGCAACAGGAGGAACTGTTAGATAAACTGGCTAAGTCAGAGATGTAAGAAATCACAGCTAAGCCACAGGCTTGTTTGCAAAATTTGCTATTTTAATTTGTTCTTGAATTCTCCATTAATAAGATAGCATAATGCTTCCCTGCTTCAAGGACATGGCTTGAGGTAGAAGTCATTAGTGATAACAGATTGTTTGGGTACTAGAAAACTAGGAAAATGTACCACTGCTTGTCTTTTCCAGAAAATGCGGTGAAAGATAAGCTAATTGACAGGTGGTTCACAATTTTGACAGTGGAATAATGAGTCTGAAGAATGAACCGTGGTGTTTCCTTAGTGCTCCTACACTTTTTTTTGAAAGTTCATAGTGTGGGAGGGCAATGTATAGCTTTTTAAAATTTTTATTATGAAAATTGAATTATGTCAAGCCTCTCGGAACACTCTGTTGGAAATCTAAATATATTGAGCCTCTTCCTAGTAGGCCTGTAGTTTTGTAGATAGGCTCAGTAAGAAATGGCAATAAAATATAAACTCTGCACTATAGTTTTCAGTGATACAGAACATAAGTTTCCAGTCATTAAAACTTAAATTCTGTTTGAATTTTAACAAGGTTTTCGACCTTTCTCATATAAAATAGCATTTCAGAATTGATTCTCTGCCAAAGACTTTAAAATAAATCCTCTTTGTAAATCAGTTTTAAATGTGATTCTTTGAGAGTGGTAGAAGAATGGAGGTAATTGTACTGGTTTTGGGTTGAAATGAGAATAACTTTCCTGAATGTGTTTGTGTTGTCTTTGCATGTTAAGGTATATCATATCTCATTTGAATTTGTGTTTAACTTGTTCACTTTTTTCTTGAAAGTTTTGCAATTTTAATGCAATATTTTCTCCTGGTTTTCTTTTTAAAAGAAAGGTAAGGTATTTTCAGTAAAAATGTAGGGGGAACCAAGGTAATCTCCATTGACCTTCTCACGTCCATGTACTCTAGTTCATCTGAACTTCTGACTGGTAAATATTTCCTTACCTAGATCACTGAAGTTTCATTTGATCTCAAAAAGGTGATTGTGTACATGTGTAATAGTCTTTTCCACTGTATAATGTTTGTCTGAAATGTGTGTGGTATTCCTTTGCTCTGTGGTGGCTTTCTGTGTTGGCTTAGATCCACTGAATTCAGTAAGGCTGGGCCTTCAGAGAGATGTGTGGTCTAAATCTCTGAGAGCTGGGTGCTATTGATGCTACCTGGCAAAGTAATGGAATTAAGGAACATGAGAAGAATTCCATTTTATATAACAATTGGAAAACCACCTTCCCAGAGACAGGTGGCTGTCTCCACTTGAGAACTACAGAATTCTGAAAAACTAAATGGAAAGCTAGGACTTTTCTCAAAACTCGTATGCATGGTTTTGAATATCAGAAAAAAAATTGATCAAGAGCAGCTATCATGTTTAGTTCTTCCTATGGTCAAATTCTTTGCATATCTAAAAGGATGTCAGTTCTTCAATCTTTCAGTACAAAAAGTAATTACTTCCTCTTGCGTTATGTAGAAAGGTACAGAACCTGGCAGAAACATCATATTGAATGACTTGTGTTAATAGGGGTAATGCTGTATTGTTATATGTCTGCATACCATATAGATAACATAATTATGAGAGGCTTTCATGTTCTTTAAAATGGCAATTGATCAAGTAAGTTATTGCACTTCTAGCTGCCAATTGTCAGACAAATAAACTGCTTTATTACACTAACTAATCAGTTTGTTATTTGCCTGTGGGAATAAAAATGTGTACCTTAACCAGAGCTAATAAATTATGCCTTAAACCCCCTAAACAATTCCTTGATTATGTCAAAATATTACTTTGTAACCAATTAAATTCAGTTTATGTTTTTGCAGTAATTTTGCTCTTAAAATTATATGTTTCTAGAAACAAATTCTTTACAGCTAGTAAAAGCTGGGAAAAGTGGAAGCTTCAGAAGGCATCAGTCCAAAGCCTCTAGCAATATCTCATTGCCAACATTGCATTTTAAACAACATAACTAAAATGAAAAATACTTACATGAAAAAGAAATCAGGAAGATGGGGGGGGAGCTTGTCAGTTCTTCTATTGAAAGTTTACAAAAAGAAGGCACATCCAAAGATTTTTTTCTCTAGTTGACACAAACTAGATTTGAAAGTACAGTCTGTTATGTTGAAAGGACTAAGTCGAAATGGCATTCTTAAAAGCTGGTTTCTGGAAGCTGTCTAACATCATTACTTTATTCTGAGCTTTAGCGAGGACCTGAACAAAGCTTACATGCCAAAAGAGCTGTACAGTGCTACTCAGTCTCGTGGACTCCTACTCACAGAGGCAGTCAAAATAACACTCCCAGACAGAAAACACTGTGTGTTGTGCTCAGTCCGTTCCTCTCGTGCTGCCATTATGACTCTTACTGTAGCGGAAGACTGGAGCAGAAGACACAGATCCCTGTGGATCCTGTTCTTTCCCACTTATTTTGCTATCTATGGTTGCTGAGTTACATTAGCAAAACTTGGTGGGTGGCAAACCAAAAGCCACCTCTTTCTCTCCACTGATGGTAAAGGAAGACTTGGGTGGATAAATAGGAAGTTCTGGTGTGGTGTACTTGAATGGGAACAGAATGCTGGCATGGTTCTGCCCACTCTGACCTTTCTTTGCACTTTTTCTCTTGGAGCAATTATCTTTTTGTTTTGTTATCTCCTCTGGTTTTGCCATGTATAGAATATTTTACACATGGTCTTTGTCCTCTTTGTTATATTCAAAGACTGATTTTAGCCAGCTGCAAAGGCTGCATCAGTGACAAGACTGTTTTTGATTAATATTTATACACTGGGTCATCTGAAGTTATCCTCTATGTTCTTAGAAGTTCTGCTTTCATTGTATGCTTGGGGCTTTGGGGAACTCTCACTGTCCTGTCACACTCCTGTACAAAAACAGAATCAAGAACTGATGACGTATTACCATTACCATCTTGACATGAATGGAATGAGTTTTGTACTTTAGGAGAATGACTAATGTCAATGTAAAAATAATTATTAATGAGTTGTAAGGTGTTATTTATCAATTTGAGAATAAAATAATATTTTAGACCTACATCCTCTTAGCCTACTAAGGCACATGGAGGACAGGGAGGGGATTAGCACCATTATGGCTTCACCAAGGGCAAGTCCTGCCCAACCAACCTAGAGGCCTTCTATGATGGAGTGACTACATCAGTGGAACAAGGAAGAGCTATGGATATTGCCTCTCTGGTCTTCCCTAAGGCCTTTGACACAGTCATCTAAAATATCCTTCTCTCTAAATTGCAGAGAGAAGCATTTTATGGGTGGACAGTTCAGATTGTTCAAATGAGGAATTGGTTGGATGACTGTGTCTAGAGGGTAATGGTTAACACCTCAGTGTTCAGGTGGAGATCGGTGACAAATGGTGTCCCTCAGGGGTTCATATTGGGACCAATACCCTTTAATACCTTCATCATTGACACAGACACATTGGGATCAGGTGCACCCTGAGCAAATACATAGATGACGCCAAGGTGAGTGGTGTGGTTGACATGCCAGAGGGGTGATGCTATGCAGAGGGACCTGGACAAGCTCAAGCAGTGGTCTGGTGGTGAGCATTGAGGTTCAGTATGGCCAAGTCCAAGCTCCTATGGCTCTACTGTGGTAATTTCTAGTATCAATAAAGGCTGGGGGATGAAAGGATTGAGAGGACACTTTGGAAAAGGACTTGGGTACTTGTGGATGAAAAGCTGGTCACGAGCTGACAGGTATGCACTTTTGGCCAGAAAGCCAGCTGTGTTCTGGTCCAGGAGAGGTGTGGTCAGCAGGTCCAGGGAGGTGTTTATGTCCCTCTACTCCACTTTTGTGAGAACCCACCTGAAGTACTGCATCCGGCACTGGCGCCCTCAGCACAAGAAAGATGTGACCTGTTGCAGCAGGTCCAGCAGAGGGCCACAAAAATGATCAGATGGATTGAACATCTATGATGAAAGGCTGAGCGAGTTCGGGTGGATTAGCCTGGATAGGAGAGCTCTGGAGAGACCTTATTGTGGCCTCTCAGTAGTTGAAGGGCGCTTATATGAAAGACGGGGACAAACGTTTTAGCAGGGTCTGTTGAAATAGGGCAAGTGGTAATGATTTTAAACTAAAAAACAGTAGATTCAGACTAGATAGAGGTAAATATTTTTTTACACTGGGGGTGGTGAAACAGAGGAAGAGTTCCCAAAGAGATGATGTGTGGGGTATGCCCAGCCACTGCCCTGGAGGCATGTCTGCTGAGATAAGGAAGATTGCTCAGTCTCCCAGCAGGACCCCCCCGGGAAGGCAGCTACTCTTCAGTTACGAGAAGAAGACAGACCCAGAATCTTCTGGGACACCCTATGCAGATCCTTTGTAACCCATTGGCCTTTACCCTCTGACACCCACCCCCTATATCCCTATAAAGCGAGCCCCCTGCCCCTGCGAGGGCAGAGCGATGCTCGTCCCTGGCCTCCCCTTCGCTGGAGTACAGACCAATAAAGCTGCCTTGTGCAGAACAGCTGCACGAGCCTCTCATCTCTCCCTGGTCTGGCCTGGAGGCTGCTCTGCAGACCTGAGCTGGAATCACGAGTTAACAATCACTAAAGAGCTGACAGCTTCTGCATGGGCCCTCCTAGCCAGCAGCTGAGGGAAAGCACCGGGCCTTGGGAAGGCGATCCTCCACAGGACCATCTCTCTGGACTGGTAACAGCTTCCTCAGTCAGAACTACTGACCCCACACCAGCTGCCATAATGATGGATGCCCCATCCCTTGAAACAGTCAAGGTCCAGTTGGACAGGGCTCTGAGCAACGTGATCTCACTCAAGAGTTTAAGACGTCTCTGCTCAGTGCAGCAGGGTTGGACTACGTGACCTTTAAAGGTCCCTTGCAACCCAAACTATTCTATGATTCTATGTTATTGTAAAGATCAGAAGCTCCTTAGTAGCCTGAATGTGTGAAGAAATGAAGTGTGGTTTTGCTGTTGTACAAAAAACAGTTATACAATGCATTTTTCCTTTTTAATGGATAACTATCGAAAGCATAATGATGTTTCCATAGCTTATGGCATTTTTGGTCCCATGGAAATTAAAACCTTCTCAGCCAAGTTGCTAACTGTTTTCTGTATTGAATGGAGAACTGATGCATTGTTGGTAAATACTTGTAGTCTAGTCCTAACAAGATGTAATGTTTGACAGTGGGAGGGCATTGGTAAAGGGAGAAACAGCTCTGTCATTTCCCATTCTCAATTTAAGTGATTTAGATGATTCACTGCATTTATTAGAAAGGATGCAACTCAGCCAACTGAAATACCTAAATCATGGACAGAAACCTGAAGTATAATTTCCTTTTTTTCTTTGCAGCATTTGTATGTTGTACTATCAGAACCAGCCTAGTACTAAAACAACTAGTATTTTTAAAAGCTTAATCCACCGCTTTTTAGCTTCTGAAAGTCTACATACATTAATTTTTACCTTCCTTTTTTTTTTTTAGATAGGGTTAGTTTATCCTGAAAATAAATTCTGAGCATAGTTTCCTGTATTTAAGTGGTTGTTAGCATAATTTTTTGTTATGTCTATAAATATGCCTCCTTCAAATTTAGAGAAATGACATAGATGGTACTGCTGTTGGTTTGAGGCTCATTAAAATCTATGTGCTTCATCTGAGAAAACAATATTATGTTTGGGAAATGAAGCAGCCTTAACCAAAGATGTGCAAAAAAACTCCCTCAGATTTCTCCTTCCTGCAGCAGATCAAAGTTTTAAAGAATAGTTCCTTAAAATAAGGGAAATCTCATCTTGTCCAGCATCCATGAGAAGCTGAATAAAGACCTTGGATCATTCTAGCAACTCCTGCATGGCAAGATCTGGAAGAGGTTCTTAGCCATACTTCTGTGACTAAGGGTTAGGCATGTAAATTTTACCCCTTTTCACCAAATATTGCCCTGAAAAGAAAGATTATCTGAGTTTTCAAGCAGAAATGTTCCCAGCTGCATTTTGGCTGAGTTTGTGATCTGGGTGGTTGTGGCAAGGACAACACCAGCCCTGCAGGTTAGGTGAAGCTTCAGAAAGCCAAATTGGCCTGTCTCATATGCTGTAATAGTTTGCTGGACTGGTTCTGTGCTTATCCTCCTGTTTCCAAGAAGTAAGTGGGCTGTGGTACAGATAGAACTAAAACTGCCTTAAGGAGCCTTGGAGCATGTAGGAGAGAATTCATGGGGTATGAAATCCACACATACATGTATTAAAGTCACTATTTGAGCCAAACTGTCATGGTAAGGCATAATGATCCATTTTACAAGGCCCTTGATAACAGAAGGTGTTAGATGAAGCCTGTATGAAGAGGTGACTTGAAATTTTGAATCTAATGGGCTGTGAGGGAAAAAAGCTCAGGTCCAAGGTTTCCTGCAAGGAGAGGCTCAAGCAGTTCTGAGAGAAGCAGCTGAGCAAGTTCATAAGGCAAAGGCATTTGATAAGCAAGTGCAGAGTTGCTTAGGGCACTGCCTGACCACAAACTCCAGTGCCTGTGGGTTTGGTTGCTCAGGACTGTATGTGTGCTAAAGAGTTATTAATTAAACATTGCAGTTTTGCATTTGGTTGATTAAATTGTGCAAGAGTCTTCCTACAACACGTTGAGATTTTTTTCTTCTTTATAAAACGATGCAAATCATGTGTTTAATGATATGCAGTGGATCAGTAGCCTTCACATCATGAGGTTGATTTTGTAATGATGCACGCTGTCTGGAGGTAAAATATTCTTCTTAAAGCATAAACTTCTTAAAAACAATTTTCACTCCTGTGGCAGTTATGTCAAGATTTCTGCTCCACTGAATACAAGTGCTAACTCATCCTTCTATTGATTTACTGTAATATGCAAAATCCTTTGTGGTAGAGTGCATGCTCACTGATAGCTTTTTGCAATGTAAATCAGTATGTGGGGTATGAAAGATGTCTTGCTGCCTGTAAGCTGTGCTTCGTTACTTGTTTATGCAAGGGGAGACTATGCAGTCAAAGTAAAATAAACAGTCTTGTTAATTTTAGTGGCAAAAATTATTGGTTTTGTGTTTCATTAATTTTAGAGCAAATGTTTTGTTTAAATTTTGCTACCTAGATTTGCAGTATAGGATGAGTTAGAACAAGAAAGTGCTGGTATCTCACCTTAGTGTCAGTTATTTTGAGTGACTGCCAAAAAGTAAAGCTGTAAGTATGCTTTAAAATGCTTCAAAAAGTATTGAAAACTGATGGTGGGATACTGGCCACGTGATTTGCTTTGCAATGTTTGAATTGCTTAGACCAAATTACACATCTTATAGAATCCATCGTAATTGTGTATAATGTACAGCTATTGCTGACAACTGAAAGGAATAAATAGGTCATAAGAAAGTCTTGAAGCTCTGCGGTATAATGTACAGCTATTGCTGACAACTGAAAGGTCATAAGAAAGTCTTGAAGCTCTGCACCAGTGTGTGCTGCTCTTTACGTGGGGGATGCCATGTGTGGTCTGCATCATATACTTAATATGGATCTTCAGTAGCATTATACAGACTCTATATCACAAACTTTAAAATATTTTTTAAAAACCTATCTAGAGGAAAACAAAACCTTATTAAATGAGAGCATGTTGTTAAACATTAGCAGTTATTGCATTGTGACAAAAAATAGTTAAATAGGTTGACTAAGATAATAAGACCTTTTTTGGCTAATAATATGACAAAATTTATTTTATGTAATGTTCTGTACTATTGTATCTATGAAAAACACTGACGTCCTTGACCATTCTTGAATTCTCACAAGGAATGCACAGATAAAGAATGCAGTAGAAGAAATGCTATATAATTTGTATGACACATTAAATATGTATATATTGGTTTAATCCTGCTAACTTTTGTAATTTTATGCTTTATTGTTTTAAAAATTTGTCATTAATTCATGATACGAGAACAATGTAAATGGCATTCTTACGACTTACTTTCAGTCTGCTTTTTTAAAAAAAATCCAATTTTATTATGAAATCAAATGTTCACATAAATGTTGTGTCATTGTTTGCAGTACCATTCTTTTCTTTTTCTTAGTGCTTATGTACTTGGCTTTGCTTCTTTTCCACTTATGCTATGTTTTTGAGCCAGTTTTCAGTGCTGTGTGTTGAAAAATTGCAGCCTGTGATACACCTAGTTCTGCTTCTTTCCTCTACTTTAAACATATATATATATATTCAGTTATGTATTCCTATTGTTCTCTCTTTTTGAGGGGGATCTTTTCTATTTTCTCTGAGAAATCTTAGTTGTTCCACAGAATAACATTTAGAATTTAGCATGTGGTTGATAATACCAAAACAATATTTACTGATGCGTAGAACTAAATACTTTAACTATGAAAGAATGGAAATTATGTAAAGTAAAAAAGAATATGTGCACTCTTAATTTTTGAGCAACAGTTTCTGTTATCTTCCTTAGTTTGCTCTAGCTGATTGGGGCTCTGACATGTATTGATGTACATGTGCTATCCCCAGTTACTCAGATAGTATGTTCTGATAAAAGTGACCTCATTAGAAGAAATGTTTTCTTTTTCTTAAACAGTGTCATAAATATACATTACATTTGTTTAAGGCATCCTATGTCTTTGAAGTCATTTCAATGTACAACACAGTGTCAGCTCATTAACATTGGATCAAAGTGTATATTAAATTTCTGATTAAACATCCCCTCTCTTTCAGCTAGGAATAAACACAATTATAACTTCTTCCTTCCTGGTGTTGGTTTAAGATTAACATGTGCCCAATTTTAGTGAGTTTGACTGTTGCTTCTAGCCAGCTGGGTAAACAGACTTTAAGGAAATTAGGTGAAGTTTAGCATACAAGCCTTTTTTTCATAGTGTTCAAAACTCCTTACATGTGTTCTAATTAACCTTCTTTTTGTTTAGCTGATGATTAGGTTTAATATCTGTGTAAGACTAGGCTTGTTTAACATTTCAACCAGTTCTGTCCTTGGGCAGTTAAAAGCTGCCAGTGCAAATGTGTGAAGATAGCTGAAATTGCACTGGCTGGTGATACTGCCTACATAAAAGAAATTTTAGTGCTCAGTAATGAGAATCAAACATGCTGTACCCATAAAGATTATGAATTTTGTTGGGGTTTTTTTCCCAACAAAATTCAAAATAAGATAATTTAAGAATGATTATTTTTGTTAAAGAATATACAGACAGAAGATACCCTTGCAGAAAGAAGGTAGTCCTTTTTCGTCAGCCTTAATTTCTAATGGATACCCAGCCCAGGTTGCAGATTGTGCTTGTTTGTCAGTAGAAGGAATAGGTAGAAGGAATCCTGGTCCCACCACAGCACAGTCACATAAGTTATGTATCTGCTACATGGGTGAGTGTGGGTGTGGGTGTGAGTGTGGGTGAAAGTATGTGATGCCCTGGACTCAAATTTGTGTTTCTGCATGCTAATGACAGTACCTCTACCTTTATTGTGGTGCGCTGTTCTTTACTGAGTCATCTTGCTTGTCCTGTAGTCCTGACTGACTGCTTGCAGTATCTGGTCCTTCAAGAGAAGTGTACAGCTGGTTTGGGGGGTCTTTTGGACATGACATTTACAGAATGAGTTATGGGGGCAGACTGTGACAGGTTTGAGTTGAAACCATGCAACCAAGCTGCTGCCTTGCCATGCTATCCAGAAAGTAGGTGGGTTCTGGGTGCCGAATGAGGTTATGAACTCTGAGGACTATGTCCAGGCTTGTATTAGTTTAGTTTGGAAGCTTGGCTAGTTTGGGCTTGAACAAGTGTTCACACCTAAGTTTAGAAAACTTTGCTTGTGTAGTTGAATTGTTGTTTTCAACTGCTCTTCTGCACAGGAGTGGTGGCTTACGGTTTGTGTCATGACTTTGTTTCTGCCTCCCTCTTGTCCGTTGAAATAGAGTTGTTTTGCTAGGATTTCTGTAGATTGGAGGAGGAATCTAAATCTTCCATCTCAGCACTGGAATCATAAAACTCATAGATCAAAACTTTTGGTTATAGAAAAAGAAAATGTATCCCTAGATAAGAGCTGGATACAAAATACAGAAAATGAAAAGCAAAAAAAACAACAAAAACAAAAAAAAAAAAAGAATCAAGAAGATAAGGTGAAGATAAGGTTAAGATATGGTATTTTAATGCTATACCTTAAATGTGCATTAGAAGTAATTCTCTAATTGCTTTATTTTACAAAAATGGTTATATGCCATTGTTTTATTACATATAGAAGAAATTTAGAAGAACTTCCTCTTAAATATGTGAAATATTTAAATCTTATAATTAAATTTTTGAATTTTTCCTTTGAAGGTTCTGTTTGATAAATTTGAAATAGGAAATCTTTCAGTAGAGACTATTCTTCTAACTTAAATGGTAATTACTGAGTGTGGCTGAAGTATGTTGATTACTGTAGATACAATTAGTTTGAATGCAGATGTCTGAATAGAAATGCAAGTTTCTACCTGTTTCATGAATCAGAGATACTGTGTTTATTTCTGTATTTTTTTCATACTGTAGATGACTGTGAGTGCCCTTCCTGGAAAGTAGTTTGATCTGTGTAAAAGAATACTTTCCCTGTAGTAACATGTGGAAACAGTTTGATGGAATAAAATGAGAAGAAATTAATCATAGTTATTCTGAGCTGCTTCTGCTGGTTCACAGCCAGACCTAATTTAGACTGAAATCCTTATGAGATGGTAATGTTTGGAAACATATAAATAATCTTTCACCCAACAAAAACCATTCCAGGACATATTTGTAAACTGTTAGATACCTAGCATGTCTAGATTACCATTGATTGTTATTGTTATGTAGTTCACCAGTGTCCTAATGCAATCCTTGTCTTCATGGAAAAGCAAGATAAAATTGCTTGTATGTTTACCAAGTTCACAATTATAAAACTGACTTTAATGGAGTTCCAAGATGGATACAGTTGTCCTACTAAGTGTGACACGCCCCACCATCTCCATCATACAGTTTCAAAGAAGTTAGCTGCTTTGAAATTATGAAAATGTATTTCTAATGTACTTCTATTTTCAGTGTATATATGCAAGCCAAGTTTATTTTTTCTAAGGCAGGGTGGCTAAATTATTTGTGAGCCTTGCTTCAGTTCTATTTTGCTTGTCAGAGGTGAAAACAACTCTGAATAAAGAATTAAAATTTATGAATACAAATATTGAGAAAACATGTAAAGGCTTAAGAGTAGGAACATTCTTTTAAGCTTAGCACTCATAGGCTTGCTTTTCTATGTCTCATATCAGGCCTATTCCTAAGTAATATTAAAACATCGAATTGTTAGTTGGGATGATTAAAATATAAAATAAAGAAAACATAAAATATACACTTTCTTAATGCTACTAGAGGGCTGGGAAGATAGCATAGGGAAAATGAATTTCAGGGGAGACAGAGGCTATGAATGGAGACAAAAAGTATTGTTGGTGTAATTAAAAAGTAGAAAAGAAGTCATGTTAGAGAGGTGGAAGGCTTTGCCTGTTTATGACTAGACTCTCTACAGTTTTAGGCTGTCATTCCCACTCACTTGAAGTTGAGGGTTCCAGACTGGCTGTGTGAGTGGACTTTGTGGGCCTGCATTAGTACTTGGGGCTTACTGTGGGCAAGGGCATGCCAAAGACAGCATACTTTTTTTAGTATGCCAGCCTGGAGGATCTGTGGTTGTCTGAGTTTGTTACCACACTGTTCTAAAACAAAAGGAATTGTAGTTCTGACATTTTTTGTAAGGATTTTGTGCCACTACAACTTTTTTTTCTTCCTAGTCCATGTCATTCAACTTGTTGAGCTTTGCAGCTATTTAGCATTGTTCTGTTTCAACTCTGGCTGCCCAAGAAGACCAAATCAGTGATGCAGTTGTGTTGGTTTTCATGCTCTTTTGGAGCTTTTGGGTCTTTGATAACTTGTTCTTGGTGTGTTGTGATGTAAGTGGGGTGTGTTTGTCCCAGGTGAATATTGCACTGTGCTTTGGATATCTGTAAGCTGGATAATTTGTTTCTTGTGATAAAAGCTCCATCTCACTACCTAATCCTTATGATAATTTTAATGGGTTCTGTTTGCATTTTATTACCTAATATTACCTTATTATAAATAAAATGAGGATTTAAAACATTTATGAATATTCAGTGAGAGCAAGCTACACTGCATTATGTTAGCCAAGTTGTTATGCTGTGTGTCAGCTTCTGTGATCTAAAAATTCATATTTCATTTTGTAATAAAAAGTGTCATTAATACTTTTTGGATCCAACATTCATTGAACTGACTATGTTGTCTGATCGTAAAGCACACCCTGGTTACGGATTCACTGGATACACACATCTAAACAATTTCTTGTTAGAATGGAAGTATGATAAACTGAGAACAATATGTTACTGTTTAGTGAAAAGGTGGGTTAGTACACCTTGTATCCATTGAAAATACCCTGTTATACTGACCTTCATCATGCACTTCATTCTCTACCTTTTTTTAATCACCATTGAATCTTTAATTCTTGAATGCATGTTGTGGTCTAGGCAGTTATGCAAAAAAGAGGAGCACAAAACTGAGAACCTTTTTGCAAATGTTTTTGATTTGTGCAGTCTAAAATGGGTCATAAAAGACACCTGTTGTTTATAAAAGCATCTGGAAGCAGGTTCAGTTTCACCAGATCGATGGCTGAGCTTACTTCTGAGTGACAGGAGTCTGTCACTTCCCCTGAAGTTGATAGAATTCTCTATTCTTAGGACATTTTAGCATTGTTTTAAGGAAGTAATAGATTAGGAGGATGTTTTTTCTTCCAATATGTTGTCTACAAAAGAAAACTAACCAGTTAGTGGTATTTGTTCCAATGTCTGTTAGGCTATAAAGGAATATTTTAAGAGCTTGTCCACTCATATTTGGATAGTTTAACTGGTTTATTTTAAGAAGTATGCAAAAATGGGGGAAAGAAATGCATTTCCTGGACATGCCAAAGCTAGTGTTTGACTGTGTTTGAAGTAGAGTGGCTTGAAGGCTGTAAAGTGAACATTTAAAGAATTTCAGTTTAACTCTCTGTTAAGTATTCACATTCAAGAAGGGTGTATGATGCATTATCTATGATTTTGAAACCTCCTTGAGGTCTGACTCAAAATTATTAGAAATCAGAAGATAAGTACTCTGAGTAGAGAAATGTCAGTATAAGACCCAGGCACTTGCTTTAGACTCACAGGATTTGTATTTTGTGCTATGGTAATTCAAAGTACAAAAAAGATTTTTAGAACTAGAGTGACATTAGCAAGTACTTCTAATGTTAAATGAGGACATGTTTTCTTTGTTTTATTCATTTTTACGTTCATGTCTGAACCTTGCGTGAGAGCCGAGCCAAATACTTGTGCGTTCCTGACATAGAGAGCAAGTCAATGCCTCTCAAATTAGAACAAATCAAATTCAAGTACCTGAGACTCAGTATATACTCTCTTTTAGTAATATGGAAATAATTTTTTGTTACCAATTTATAACCACAAAAACCAACATGGAAATTCCTTGCAAAAATTAAAATGCTTTTTGTTGTAACTGAATAGATGTGGACTAGCTGAGTGATTGTGTTCTTCACTTACACCCCACAATTATCAGGGACAGAAGTCCCATTAACTACAGTACTGCCTTATTGTATTATTGTCCCTTCTGTGCCCTAATATTTAAGTTTCTGAACTAAAAAATGTAGTCTGTAGCCCTGTCTTAAATTCCTAAATTTTCCGTTCAGTTCATTGCAAGGCTGCTAGCCGGAATTCAGAAAGGCTTTGTGCTTTTCAGAGTTGGGGGGAGGCTTGTGCTAACCAGAAGGAAGTACTGCAGAATGAGCCATACATCTTAAAAGTGTGCCCCTCTTTGGCCTGCATATAAGACAAAACTCACAGCTCAATTCTTTTGATTTTACATGCCAAATATTACGCTTAGACCATGAATGAAGATACAATGAGCCAGTTTTGGAAGCAGAAGCACATGTGGTGAGGTCTGTGTGAGCCAGCGTGGGTTTGGCGGCTCTGTTGGCTTATACCAGCTCAGGGATGTTGCCAGCAGTACTGCAGATGCAAGGTTTCCTGTGTTTGGGATGCAGCTCTCTTGTGCCGTAAGAAAATAGTGCAGGGCCACAGGTCAGTATTTTCCCTTGCTTGGTCCCAATTTCACCCAGTCTGAAAGTGGCCTTAGGAACTAATGTAGTTCATGTGTCACTGAGGTGGTAAATGCAGTCCTGTGTTGGGTCACATCATCTGGTTGAGGGAGCCTGTGTGTGTTTGTGAGACAGAGAAAGGTCCTGTGGAAAGGTGAGCCAGTAGTGAGCAAAACAGACAATCAGTTTCTGTATCTTGTCTCAGGATTTTAAGTTATTAATACTCACTGCTGCACCTTAGCAAGTATGCTCGAGCTCAGCTTTTGGGGCTTTTGGACTGCAGCTCCTTATCATATGAAGGTTTTCTGAGCAGCTGACATTTCTTGGCTTTACTAAGTACCAGAGCCCTCTGTTCTGCTTTCAGTCATGGACTGGGTTGTTCTGTTCTGTAATAAAAGCTGGGGGTTTCTTTTTAAATCAGATGACTGCTTATTACCCTGTTTCTACATACACAGAATTTCTCTCATTTGCATGATCAAAAGTCAGGCATAAATCTTATTCTTCGTATTAAATTTCATGTTTTCAAACAGTGTCAGGTATAGTTTGAGTGGACCTGCTGCAGAAAAAAATCTTCCTGTGCCCAACTTGTAATTTCTTATTGAAGTGGTGGGAAGAAAGAGGAAAATCGCAGCCTGCCACGCTGGACTCAGTTATGGGGTATTGTAAAAGAAAACTGTAGTTGTTTGAAAAATGCACTTGTTAAATGTTAAGTGCCGTGAAGCTTTCAATTACTTGAGAAGTTAATTGCAGAGTTTAAAAAAATGTTGCATTTGGATTTAGTAGAAATTAGGTCTTTCTGAATTGTTTGGAAGAGCTAGGCCTCAGCAGAGCAGGAGTTGTGGTTCAGTATTGTCACAAAGATACCAATACAGATATTCATAATTTTTTATTGTGCAATTAACCAGATGGCAAGAAAACAATGTGTTTCAGAGTTCTTTTAAGAACATAATTCTGAGTATTCAATTTTATTTAGAATTGCAGTTTGGTTTTTTGTTCCTCAGAGTGCATGTTTCACTTGTGAGATTTGGTTACGCAAGTCACATTGTATTCTTCCAGCCGGTTTTATGCTGAAAATGTAACATGACAGGATTGTTAAAAACTGTAATAAAATATTGGATCAGCCTAAGGAATCCTCTTTTGCTAAATGGCTTTCTGGAATGGTAACTGTTCCAGAAAAAAAAATTCAAATATATAGCTAATTACAGAAAAAACTGTGGGTAGCATGCTGCTCTCTCTCTTTTCCCACGACCTTCTAATTTTATAATTTTGTGTGTGTGTGTGTATGACCAATTAAAATATTTGACGGCAGAGCAAAATAACATAGTCCAAATGCCCAGCAGCTGGGATATAGATGTAATAATGCATGTCCTTGAATCATAGGAAATAGAGAGGGGACAAATTGCAGATAATTTAGTCTCTCTACTTTTGCTATGCACAGCTTTTGCTCTAAGTATGTCCGTTAAATTTACACCTCCTTTAATACCCTGACATATTACTAAAATTATAGTGATGTTTAGTTTTCTCAGTTTGTCTTTTCTATTACAGAAATAAAATTGATCCTGTCTAGGACAGAAAGGTGGCCTAGATGACCTCTTGTGGTTCTTTACAGACAGTTATTATGTGATTTCACAATTTTTACTGGTCTTTCTGTACCACATTTTGCCTTTAGATAATAGTGTTTTGCTCCATGTAGTTTTTATATAGGTATCTCTTCGCATGTATTAGAAAGAAAAAGTGCTTTTCAGATTTTGAGAAAGTAGTTCAGATATATCTCTTGTCACATGAATCTTTTGTATCTTTTCACTTCCTTCACCCTGCCCTGGTTGCTCATGCATATCAGAACTCTTTGGGCATGAGAAATTGGTTCACATCTCTGTATTCATTCTGTAAAAGAATGAACTAAGTAATTTACTAAACTGTAGTTTAGAGCTCATAAAGTGCTCAACACGCGGACTGCATTCCTCTTTGTTTAATTGTTTAGTAGTGTAAAAGGGGGAGAGAAGAGAACTTGTTCTTTCTCTTTCTGAGGTCAGAAATCTTCTAAGAATGGACAGGACTCGTATTAGGGCAGGATTTGCCAACAGAGATAAGTAATATCAATAACAGCAGTGCTGATATGTGATAAGGGACATATTTTTTTTTCTGTGTCAAAATTCACTAAACCTCAGAAAATCTGTGACTTCAGTGAAAAGTGTCAGAATTCACCAGTGAGAATGATTTTCTAGGTATACTGATTTAAGATGTTGGATAATTCCACATGTTTTGAAGCAGCATCAATTATTCTTTTTTTATTATTCTTAAAAATTGATAATAAGCGGTATAGTGTGAAGATGCTGTTCTCAGTGGTTAGCATTGATGAGAAGCATGCTTTTTGCCCTGTGACTTCGTAGGCAGTGTTCTGCCATTACATTCTTCATATTGTATGAACCACTCTTGTCCCAATTTTTTTGAGCAACATCCAAAGCATGTGAGCATTTGATAAATTACTGATGTAGTGTGAGTAACTTTCTGGTATCAAAATGCCTAAATCCACATAGGAGAGTTCTGTTTCAGAGATGCCGCGGATCTTTAATACTATATATTGATGAAAAGATCGAAGGTATGTGTTTAATTGGTTTCAAATCTAAGCAAAACTAAAACTGAAATATAAGCATTTAAATATCTGTTCTGCAGCACAGTGGTGCTGGATATTGAGTACTTTCAGATGTATATGCTGTGTTCCCTCTGATTTCACTGGTAAATGTGATTACTTGGCATTTCGACTTGGTGAATTCAACACAGAGGAACAAGCTCAATTTTTTTAAACTTTTCTTGTAGCATGGTTCTGATCAGTTTAGATCTGTTTAGATCAAGTTGAGATCTGTGAAAGCAATAGGTGTTGTGGATTGTCAAGGCTTCTCAGGTTTGTCTGCTGCTGTTTGCTATCACAACAGGCCTAGAACTGTCCTCACTGAAGCTGCCTACTATGTATACAGAAGAAAGTCTGAAGAATGAACATCTCAGATCTGTGCATGTATTTGCAGTAGATATTTATGAAGGGCTTAAGATTCCTTTTTTTTTTTGGTAAAGTGTCCCTCAGTGTGTACTTATACAGTCTTCCATTGCTCCATTAATCTTGAAAGTCTCATACAGACTAAGTAGTATGACTTACAGATTTTAAGATACAGGAAAGATAAAGAAGGGAAAAAAATAATTTTCAAGCTTTTATTGACTAAAGCTATGTGATATAAATTAATAACACTGAGGTTTCGTGTTGTGTTTTGTTTCACAGGCAGCAGGAGCAATCCGTCCTTTAGTTTCTACTGTTATTGCCTCTGCTGCTGATGGCTGCTTAGACCACTCACTGGAACGTGCCAGGTACAGAGCGAGTGAAATGCCTCAGGCTTTCTTGTTTGATACAATCTATGAAGCATACCAACAGGTAAGACATTAAGACTTTCTAAGACCTTTTTTCTGTTTACTCCAATTAAAAAGAAAAAAAGGTAAATTTATTTCTCTTCTTTCAAGAACAGAGCTTCAGCATCTCTTTCCGATCACATCAAACCATATGCATCTTCTGAGTCTTTTAACAAAATCCTTATCATTCTAATGTGTTCAAATTTATGTTTAGTTAACTGTCAAATACAGGAGGGGTTGATGGCTGGAAAGATGGGTTTTCTTTAATTTTTATTGTACATTAAATATATTACTTAAATGAGTGGGTTTATATGTTAAAAGTTAGGTGTCTATATAAAGTATGTATTGTTGACTGAGTATCAAAGGGTTTTGGATGCACAGTGTAATAATGACATTTTATAGTAATTTAGTGGGATACAGGCTGTTCTAAAATACTGAGATAATATAACTTGCTACATCTAGGTAAATGTTTTGTTTCTTTTTGCATGTGTATTATACATACTTTGATTAGTGGCTGAAAATAATGTTTACTTAGTCTCTGTTGTAATTCTTCATTTTTTCCTAATATATTGCTTCAACATTAACTTTATTCAAGAAAATTAAAGTTAGGGGTAGTGTGTTAAACCCTGACTCTTTTGCCTTTATTTGCCCTGAAGACTGCTTTCATTTGCCTCACCCTGCATTCACAATTTACTGGAAACATTCCAGCCTTTCGTCTCGACATTCTACTTCCTTTTCATTCATCACCTTGTGGAAATTGCCTGTCCTCCAGGTATCTTCCAGACTGACTGGAAGCAGAGTATTTCTTTTGTCACTTGGAAGGAATTATTTTTCATGTTAATTCTGGCAGTCATGCTTCCCATCAGTCTTTCAATTCTAAACAAGCCCAAGTTTCTGATACTCACTTTCAGAGAGTACAAAGCTTAGAAGTCACTAACAACAGAAAAATGTGAGGACAGGCAATGAAGCTGTTACTTAATTGTTCAGTAATTGTTTTCCTTAGAAATGTTGGCACAAATTCCATGTCATACCCTTTATGCTTGATACTTGAAGCTATTAGATGCTGAAGATGAAGGACTATCTGAAATAAAGAGCTGCTTAAGTGATTGGACTGGCTTCAACCTTTTTGCTTCTGATAGGAAGCAGGAGGGTGTTCTTAGTATATGACACACAGCTGATACTTTGGAGATTCTACCTGGAATGTAGTGGGTATACTCATAAGAAATGCAGCCTCTGTGTGCATAAGAACACATCTCAAGAGACGACCGCTACTGTTGGTCATACAACTCTTTCTTGATGTGTCTATCTTTTGGCAAATTGCATGTTTATGTGCTGTTTCTTGAAACCACCTTCCCTCCCTGCCCCCCAAACAACCCAGTATTTTTTCTACCGTGTTTGCTCATGATTTGCAAATACAGTAGATCTGGCAGATACATTAAAAGCTCTTGCCCTAAATGCCTCACTCAAAAGACAACTATATTTGCAGTTCCTATGCTCCTCTGAATAGTTTTTTTCTCACATATGCATTCCATCAGTCTTCTTTTTTGTATCCCTGCTCTTTCAAGAACAAGCCACCAAAGTTGTTAGAAGCAACCAAGGCCATGGTTTCTTGTCCCCAGTTCCCTTTGCTTTGGCTAAATTCTGGTCATTTAAATGCTCTGTGCTTTGGCCCCTTGGGAAGTATAACACTTTGCTAAAATCTCTCAACTCATATTGTTTCCTAATTATTTATGTTTCAATGGTGTCTAGCTGTCCAAGTCAAGGATTAAGACCTTATTGTTCTGGGAACTGTACAAACAAATAAAAAAAGACAGATAATCGTTGTCCTGAAAGACCTAGTCAAGCTACTGTAGGACAGATTTTTGTAGGAATGGATGCAGCTTATGATGCTTCCTAAATATTAACATATCCCTGATCAATTCCCACAACCTGATGAAGGTAAGTATCATTGTACAGATGAAGAAAGAAGAGAAAATAATTTTGTTACTCATGTTGCAAGTCATTCACAAAGCTGGGAATGGAATTAATTTTGGCTGACTCCACATGGGATCATGATCCTATGCCTGTGTATTTTATACAGTTGTGACCTTTATGCAACAACAGTGTGGAGAAAAACAACAGTCAAACATGCATTCCTTGGAAACAAACTGTCCATCTGAATTAGTGCTTCGAGTAACACAGGCTTTTCAGTTACACTGTGGGTAATGTGCAATACTGCTTTTAAACTCCATCTCTATTTAAATGCACCATCTGATGTGATAGGTTTAATGTGTTTACTTCCAGATGTGTTCGTGAATGTAAGATCTCTAAATATATTGACCGCAAACTTGCAAAATTCTGGGGTTTTCCTTGGGATTTTAGGTAAAAGGACATATAAATTTGTTAAGGGGATAAATGTTATGTTGCAGCACTACTCTTAGTTCTAGTATGTCCTAATTTGTGAGTTCTTATTTCCTGCACAATGTAATGAACCACGGTAAATATTAGTAATGGACAAGTTAAAAATTTTAAAATCAAAAATGCAAATCTCTAATAACTAGTAAAACCTCTGGAAAGGTTGTTAAAAAATGATGGAATCCATGATTTACTTCAATTCTAAACTACCTGGGATAAAATCAGCCAGTTGAATTTTTTTATTATTATTTTTATTTTGTTATGTTAATAACAAATTCCTGATCTTTGAAAATGCATACTTCTTTTCTATTCTTAAAAATCCCAAGGAAATTCGGGAAAGTTTAAGTGTTAATTGAAAATCCACCCTTTCCAAAGATAGCAAATAAGGGATAGACTTCTTAGACTAGACTTGTTCATTTTTGCTTAAGGTAGTTTCATGTTTCTGTTCCGCTTCTTAATTTAAATAGGAACAAATGTGAAGTATGATCCTGCAAGCCTGGGAAGAGGTGGGTGGGGGAAAGACTTCACTTTCCAGAAGTCAAGTGTTCCCTGGAGCATACCTTTTAAAAGAATTAGAGTATCAGGAAGTCAGGTAGACTACCATTTTCCTTTAATCAGAGTAGGCTGAGACTGATTTCTGTAATACTTGTTTTTGACATACTGTGAAATGCACAAAGATCTCAAAGCTTTTTGTCTTTAACACAAAGCATCTTGTGTCATATCATGTGTTTGTACAAAGTAACACAACCACAATATATAAAGGCTGAAATACCCAAACTTAACAAAGCATTGAACACTTGAAATGTTTCTGCTAAAGCAAGAAAGGTAGCAGGAACATTTAAAAAGCTTTACCTTTCACGATCTGGAAGAGAAACAACCAAAAACTGAAGCAGAAGAGGAGTGGTAGGTAGAAGATTGTGACCAGGTTCTATGTCAGATATGTAAACAAACAGCCCCTGGGAAGATGATACAATGGTTAAATAGTTGTCAGCACGAATCCGGGGAATTCTAGAGAGTTGCTCACCAGTGCCACCAGTCCAGGGAAGCCGAGAACCTTGTGAAAGGAATAGCTACAAACAGCTGAAAAAAGAGCAGGACATGTTAGAATGCTATTCTTTAGGAATCCTTCATATGTGGGTGGCATGGCAAAGTCTGATCACTAATTCAAAATTGAGGGATAGCTTTACAAGAATCTTACTAAAAAAAAAAAAAAAAAGTGATACACTTTTGGGGGTTTTTTTCTGCTTGCTGATCATTTATACATTATCTTAAAATTTTCCTCAAGATGTGCTGTACCTGTGGAAATTTACTGCAAGAGTGACACACTTTTTTTTTTTATTTTTGGGGGAGGGTGTTTGTATTGCATATATAGTTAGTTTAATCATCTGTTGATAGTAGAGTTTTTGCAGATTATAGAAGTTTATATTTAGCCAATCAGAACAATGGAGCTGAACTAAAAGAAAAAATAGAAATAGGAAGCAGCAATACTCATCGAAGGAGAATAAGCTTCAGCATGTTTAGAGACATTTCTCTGATTCATGTCTATAACCTTACAAATATCCTCACAGATCAGCTGATACTAGGATTCTTTCTAATCTGTGTAGAAAATATGTAGAGATTAGTACTTTTTGAGACTACACTAAATTAGTGCATCTGTTCATAGCCAACATTAACCACTCTTTGAATATTAGCCATTACAGCATCTGCCTGCATAGGAGAGAATGACTATATATAAACAGAGTAATGACAAGATACAAAACAATAGTGTGTCAGAGAGAATCATGCACATACTTTGATGCTGAATTCTGGGAGGCAGATGTTCTTCCACTCCCCCAAAAAATCATTACAAGATGTCCATAGTTTGGGTTGAGATAGGGAGAAGAGATAGTCTGCAAAGTGTCCAACCTGGTCATTAATAGAAGAAAAGGAAATCCTGGAACGGTTCTCCTCTAACAAACCCCTGCAAATGTTCAGGGAAGATTTTGCCAGAGTAAAAAAGGAAGTTGGCTATTGTTAGGGCCACTGTAAAAGTATTTGCTCAAAGTATTGTCTTTTCTGTATGTAAATAATAGGGAGTGTATTCCATGTGGATTTTGTAAACTTCTAAAGTACGTTTTGAAAGGGCACAACATTACTGGGATTCTTCTTCAAACATGTGTGAAGCATTTTAGTATCCTCTGTAGCAGGGAAGCGGAGTCAGCTGTAGCAGTTTAGCAATATTTTGGCATAAGTCAGGCAAAGTCCTTCGAGGCAAAATGTCTAGACTGATTTGGGGATTTTCCTGTGGCTTCGTTCTTTGTTAAAAACATCAATGTCTGTCAAATTATTATTGCCAGGAGCACCAAGCGATTAGATGAACAGTAGCAGACAAATTGTTTACTAAAACCTTGGTGACTTTGGAGGAAAGGGTCAGATTCAGAAAAAGGACTGAAGGGTCAAGATGTTAGTGAGATAAAATTTGGGCATTTAATTCTAGTGCTGGAATCCTGAAAAAAAACACTGCTCATCCCCTTGCCAAGACTAAAGATATCTGAATCTTCAAGGCACCTCAACCTTTATTTTTAACATTCACCAAACATGAAACTTTGTGTATGTCAAGGCATGTAAGTTGTCACCCAGTTTGACCAAAGTAGTATTTTACTTCCTGTAAGAATTCACTTGGAGATAATTTTTTTTTGTCTGATTCTATTCCATCACGAGTTAGTGATATGGGTCAGGGCTGTTCATTTTTGTAGTGTAAAAGCATCACCATTGTTTTAAACGTATGACAAAAAGTGTGTAAGATATGTAGGTTTTATCATGAGTTGTACTGGGTTGTTTCTTGGCCTCTGTCTTTTTAAGAAAAGCATCAGAAATCTTCCATTAAGTGTATTGTGTTGTAAGGATGATCGTTTAACCTCATTCTTATTCAAATGGATTTTGCAGTTTCTGTATGCTCTATGTGTGTATATGGAGGTCCACTTCCTTTGCTACATCCCCCGCTCTGATCACCCACTTTACTTTTGTAGTTTATAGTTCTATGTTCAGGTCTTATAAATATATGCCATGTACATTGTTGTTGTGTTTGTCCTAATTCTGCATTTGAGTTTGTGTCTATAGGCTTTCTTCCTTCTCATTAAAGGTATTCTGAAATACTGAATCAAGAAGTGATTTGTGAATTAGGCAAGAGCTGGCTAGACTGATAGTAATCTTGTAGTACGATTTGTACGAGGACAGTACTACAACCCAACGTTCTTCTTTGTATGGAGTCCTAAAGGCAGCATTCTTCCATCTGCCTATGAAATATAACTAGTAATTACAGTTTTAGTGTAACTACCTACTTGGTTGGTCCAAGTAGGCTGGATACTCAACTGAATATTTTTTTGATATTCCTACCCCTAATTTTAATTAGCTTTGTAGTACTAGTATGAAGATGGCAAATATCTGTGAATTTTTCAATGTACAATCTAAGCATATGAAATAATCTATCAGGAGGAAGCCTTTCTGATTTGTTCATGGGTCATTAGGATTTTAGATATGATTGTTTGACAAGGAAATCTGTGTAGCTCCTAAATGTTAAAATAAAATCTATTTCTTCTTACATGAGAAGTTTTGTGTTATTAACAGCACCCCTTCATTGTTGTGGTCCATTTCAGCTTGGATTTTATGACTTTAGTCGCATTTTAAAAAAAAAAAAATTTGGAACTTTAGTAGAACCTGAGTTCTGTTCCATTTAATGCATGCTGAAAACTGATAATATTTTTCTTGTTTGGATGCAAAATTGCTACAGTGCTAATTTTTGAATAATGCAGTTTTGCAGGGGATTTTGTTCTGCATTCTGCATCTTTCTCCATTCACTGTCAGGCTGATGCACACAGACTATTGCTTAAATACAGGGTTGTCAACCTCACTTAAATGAATATCCTTATTTGTACAGTCTACAGGTTGTAGCTCTGAGATATCTTCCAAAGAGATCTCAGTTATTTCATCTGGCATCTTTTTACCCTGACAACTTTGCCCTGAGATTTAGAGGAATAAATAATTTTTTCCTATCCTTAAAGCCTACCCAATTCTACAGAATACTTTTCAGGGTAAATATGCTAAAAGAAATTTTGTCAGTAATGCCTTCTTTTATTCAAAAACTGAAGCTAGTTTGGTGGTCTGGAGAAAACTGTGCTAGTTTAGATAGCTCTGTACTTGATTAGTTCTTTGGCGCAATGGTAGAGCCAGGATATTGTCTGAATCCCCACCTTGCCCTAATTAATTTCTGCCACAAGAATGTTTGGAGAGATTCTAATGCCTTCCACAAGAAAAAAAGTTTTTTTGCTAATGGGATAATTACTTCCATTTTGTCACTCCTCATCCTGTAGGATCTCAAAGAACTTTGCAAATTCACATATTAGCTCTTGGAACTGTTTGCTGCAGTGGTGCAAAGCTTCTACTCCATGGGTGAAATTTAGCATCTCTATGGCTGTGAAAAGGTATTTTGTCAGATATAATTTGGAAGGCATATGTTAAGGAGACACAATGCAAATATGCAAGTTGGAAGTTAGATTGGATTATGAGAATATTGTTGTGTTACTTGATTTACCCTGGTAAGTGTCCTGTATCCATGAGAATCACCTGTTTGGCACAGGCTCAGAAAATGCTGAATACTGAGTGAGGATCTTGGTATCCCGCATATGGGAGACCACTCACCTAAATTGTCATCTGTTGCTTGTTCTGAGATAGCAACAAAGAAGACAATGTAGTGAAGCTAGAGGTTTTAATCTCCTAGTTATTGACAATTTGGTGTATTGAAAGGCAAGGAAAAGGACCATTTATGATTTTGCATAATTCAAGAGGTGATTTTTCTGAAGTAAATTGTTCCAAAATATTTTAAATTTTAAAAATGCATTTTAGCTTGGCCTGAATTTGGCTTGCCTCTGCTTCCGACCTCGATTAAATTATCTGTTGGTTTCTTAATTTTGAACGTGATGTATTTAGAAATCTCTTTATTGGGAGAATGTGAACAATTATTTCTTCAAATTTTCTTAGAATAACCTAAAAATCTGTATTTTTCTGCATTAGGGCAAGATTTTTCTTGTCTTTGTCTAGTCCAAATAATTCTTTCCCAAGTATTTTTCCAACTTGCAAGATAATTTAAAAGGTGTAAACAATGAGCCTTAACACAGTGTTTTGACTACTACTCTTGTCACATAGAATATTACTATTTTCTTATTTCTTCATGTTGTAACTGAAATATGGGTATTTTGTGTACTTGGAAGCAGCACAAGTACCAAAATATTCCAATGTATAATCAGGAAGTGTTCAGGGGTCTAACTGTCAGGAAATCATGGCATGTACAGAAAAGGCACTTGCAGTTACTGCACTGAAAGGTGATGGGATATAGATACAAATCTGTGTGAAACCAGGCTTGGTTAATTCTGTTAGAGACTAAATTGCTGTATCTTTGTTCTCTTCACTACTACTGCATCTGGCTGTATGTCATAGCAGTTTTGATAATTAACTACAGTAAAAATAACTTCAGAGATGAGATTATCTGGTTTTATGTTGATGTCAGTGTTTCCTCATTCACGTTTCCTCGATCTGTTTGCTGCTTCTGCTGTCTCTCATTTAGCTGTGGTATATTGATGTAGGCTGAGTGCTTGCTGCAAATCCACTGTTGGATTCAGCACTTTCTTGGTTTCCATGGTAATGAGCATGGCAAAAAAAAAACTTTATAAAATAGGATAAAAATAGACCAATTCAGGTGCAGTGAAAGCTTGTGTCTGCTTCTTTTCTTAATTCAGTTAAATGTTCCTGATGATGAATGTTCATGATGTCCTCTGGCACTTCAGCACTGGAAACTTCATTTGAAAGGATCTGGAAAAATCCTAAAGCTCTGCTATTGTTGATTAGTTACGCATTTTAAATGCAAGTGTTCTGATATTGTTACTGAATGGATTTACATGGGAGAATAAAATGGATATGCTGGTGGCAGTGGAAAAAGTGCTAAAGGTCACACAGTCAAGGGTTACAGAAGTGTGAATGCTGGCTCAACACAGGCTTTAAAGGTACCTGTGTAAAGGAGCAAATCTGAAGATTTTCTTTTAGTTAATGCATAAATAATATTAATTTGTGTCCTTATAAACTAAGGAATTATGAAAAGATAAGAAAGTGACAGTGCTGTATTGAACCTTTTTTTTTCATCTGTGCTGGTTCTGTTGTATGGTTACCAGTTCCCATATAAAGATCCAGTAAATTAGTGTTCAAAGTATTGTATTCAAAACTAGTGAGCATATGGACTCTTAGTAAATACCAGGGAGACAGAGGCTGCATAGCTGCTCTTTTCTCTAACCTCTTACTCTATGTTTACATATAAGGAACAACAATGTACCTTGCATTTTAGGAAGTAGTAGTATTTTTCAAAATGTTTTCAAACTAATTTGGAGGGAAGAGGAAGAAGACTTTGTGTAATGCTAAAATCTGTATCTCATTCCACTCATAGCATTTTATTCAAACTTTATTCATTCTTGGAAAACAAACAAAAAAACACCCACAAAAAAGTCTTCCCAAAGCTACCTATTAGAATGCCTTTGAATATTCAACACTACAAAAGGATTTTTAAGTAACTTATTTCCTTCTGTGTCATTTAAAGAGCTAAACTATTATGTTTTCTTTCTTTTGTGGATATGTTTTGTGCCAGTATTTCCAGCTGTTTCCATCATTTCAAATCTGTGGTGTGAAACTAAAACTATGTCTATTGTTTCACAAAGCTGTGTGTGCATGTCAAGTTCAGTTAACTGTACACTGTCAAACTTATGTTAAAAAGGCTTTCAGTCATAAAGGGGCTTTAGAAAGAGTAAGAGTTTTAAACAGATTTTTGTATTGTAAATTGAATCTAGATGTACACTGAATTACATACAGAAGATTTAGGATGAGAGTGGTTGTATACCTGGGTGAGTATGAATTTTCTTCACAGATATTCTGGAATTTTTGTAGAATCAGAGAGTGTCCTGAGTTGGAAGGGACCATAAGGATCACTGAATCCAGCTCCTGGCCCTGTGCAGGATATTCCTAGTAGTCCCACCATGTGCTTGAGAGCATTGTCCAAATGCTTCTTGAACTCTGCCAGGCTTGGGGAGCCTGCTCCTTCCCTCTGGATGAAGAACTATTTCCTAGTATCCAACCTAAATCTCCCCTGACTCAGCTTCAGGCCATTCCCTTGGGTCCTGTCACTGGTCACCAAAGAGAAGAGATCGGTGTCTGCCCCTCCACTTCCTTGTGGAAGGAAGTTTTAACTGTGATGAGGTCTCCCCACTCCTCGTAGGCTTCCCCTCAAGGTCCTTCACCATCTTTGTTGCCCTCCTTTGGACACTCTCTAAGAGTTTAATGTCTTTTTTATATTGAGGTGCCCTAACACTGTACACAGGACTCATGGTGAGGCCGCCCCAGTGCAGAGCAGAGCAAGACAATTCCCTCCCTCAATTGGCTGGTGATACCGTGCCTGATGCAGGACGTTTTTTTATAGGAGCTCTCTGCTAATGCTTAATTTGCTAACTGAATTTCTTAGAGCAGTATAGAAGCTTTTGAATTCTGCTCTTTGAATATGGACTTAAAATTTCACATGTGAAACTGTTTAGCATGTAGATTGTATATAAACAGCTGGCCTTGTGCTACTACTTCATTTCATTGTTCTCCTCTGACATCAGTGTATCAGACTTGGAGAGCAGTACACTCTGAATATATGTTTAGGTTGAAACAATTACAGATAATTAGAGTGGTAAATGTCATGATATACAAGTGTTAGTGAAATATGTTTTTAATTATTACTTTGCTTTGTGTCATATTTCATCCCTTGAAGCAAGCAATACCCTCAAGATGCCTTAGCCCATTTATGGAACTTCTCCACTCCCTACTAATTATCTGTGATTAATACTTCGCTAAAAAGTTGGAATTGCTTTGTTTTGTCTTAGTTGCATTCATTACCCATATATTAAAAAACGTAACAATTTTATTGCCGAGTAAATTCTTTCACAGCCAAATTTATTTCTGAAATTTTCTCTTCCATTCTGAAGCAAAAATAAAAATACATGGGTTTTTTTAATCTGTATGTTACTCACATTAGTGAAAAATAGTTCGTGTTCTACCAGAAAATTTTCCTTAAAAACAAAATGAAAAAGGAAACATTTTGGTAATAAATATTTGGAATTGACTAGGCCATTTCTGGTTTTACTGGCACTTTATCTCTGGATAGCTTTACTTGGAAGATCACTGCATTGTTATGTATTTCGGAGCTAGAGTTCCCTCTTCCTTTATCTTTTCTGTTGACCTTTTTTCTATCCTATTTATTTAAATTTCTGCTTAATTAAAAAATGTTCCAAAGTGGTTTTATTGAAACCCCCTTCTTTTTAAGTTACTCTATGTTCTTGTGTCCATTTTGTTTTGTAACTCAGCTAAAAGTCTGTAAAGAACAATAATATTTAAAGTACTTTTTAAAGTTGGCTGACAAATTAAATGATAGAAATTACTGATTTAAAGAATATAAAAGTCATAGCTATCTTTTTTCTAAGATGTCTGTGTGTATGAGTATTGCAATTCAGATGTGTAATGTTGATGAATTCCTTGAATTTCACTGATATGTTATAAAACAAGAATAGAACCAAAAAATTTTCTTCATCTGTTTTAATAAACTTCTTGAGGAACTTAATAAAAAGAAAGGCAGGTTGTGTTGCAGTACTCTCTTTTGGTTCTTTAACCCGCTTAATTTTTTACATGCTTGGCAATTTTGGTTTCTTGAGTCCTGGAGGGGCTGGAAATGACTGAGCACAGTATCTTTGAAACATGGACCCAGGGTTAAATTTTACACAGTGGAAGTGTTCGTAAAGGAAAGCTTATGTATTGCAGAGCTAATTGTCATTCTTTAAGGACCTTACTGGCATCTTGTTTGCGGTTGATTGAGCCGATAGCAACCTAAGTGCATTAATAAGATGTTTCACAGAAGCTTTTACCAAAGACTCTTGAAGGAATCTTACAGATGTGGGATAAGAGAAAGGATTTACCAGAGTAGATTATTTGTTAGAAGATAAGAAACAAGGTCAAGTGCATGACCAGTTTTCATTGCAGTAAATCACCAGTGGAGTTTCTTGATGGTCTGTACTGTGCAGTTATTTTGTTCATAAATAATTTGGAACAGGAAGTGGAGGTACCCTTTTTTTTTCTGTGTAGTGGAGATGAGGGCTAACTGAGAAGGTTTGTAGAAGGATATTATGATAAAATTCATAGGTAAGTGTAGGTAAATGGAGGGCAAAAGCGTTGATCAAAGTTTTGAAGTAGTTTTCACACATGAAATGACTGAATAAATATAGATCTCTTTATCTGTGGAAAGATGTGAGAAGAGATGTGGTAGAGCATTTTGAAGGGTTGAGAAGGTGGTTTTTCTGTCAGAATAACAGAGCATGCAATGAAAAAAGTGATGAATGAGATACTCCCTGCTGCAGTTGCTAAAAAAATACTGCTATTCAAAAAATAATTGGGTGAATTCAGGATTCCTGTAATTCACTGAGTACTGTTAAGGCAGTCGCTTCTGGTTCAGTGTGTCCCTCAGGGACTTTTTATTAAAGTGATTTCTGAAGCCAGAATAATAGCTTTATATGAGGCCAAGGGAGCATTCTGGGAAGGTAAGAACATATTATTGCCTTGTTCTTTCTTACTTACTGTTGACAAGTCACTCTGAAATAGAGACTGGGTACGGTGCTAGCCAGCCTCTGATCTTCTCAAATACCTCCTTTTTTTATGAAGATGCTATCTTAAGTTACCCTTCCTGTTTCTGTATGGACTGATAATTTAGCAATATGAAAATAGTAGAACTTTCTTATCTTAGTCAGGCTAATTCATCTTGAGCTAGTCCTGACTGATAAGCTCCCAGTTCCTGCTTTTCTACCTATGTTTTGGCTCAGGATATTCTGCTCCATACTCAGTTGTTCATTATTGAGATTCTTATAATCGCTATCAATAGGAAGCCAAACTGCTTGGGAAGGGTGTGTTGAGAGAATAATATCTTTTCTAGATGCCTAAAAGGTAGACAAACTTTTGTTTGTTGGGGTTTTTTTTAATCTGTAAGGATCATGGAGCAGCATGAGACTGCTATTTTTTGTGCAGATAACTGGAGAAAAAGATAAAGGGAGTCACGTAAGGAATACAGAGGTTACTACCATCCCTTTTTTGATGCTGCAATAACCAAAACAGGCCCAGCATTTGAAGAGTCATGCTTCTACATCTATTGATTTGTTCCCATACTCTAAAGGTTTGTCACTGAAACGTTAGTGGTGTCTTCTGGTGAGGCCTCTCTTGACTACGTCAAGAATTTTTTTATACATGTAACTTCTCATTCGTTTAGTTAACAATGTAAAGGTTTATAAAGATCCTGAGGCTTAGCAGCACCTAACTGATTTCACCTGTGCTTATAAAGTGTTTGTTTACTTCTATAACATTTTGCTGAATAGCCACAATTTGGCATAAGCTTCTTGGAGCGGTTTTATTTCTGATCTATCCTAAACCTATGTGCCTAATACAGATGTATTACTGTGGATAGGACTGTTGAGATGTAAGGTTTAATTAATGAAAGAAAATGTGTTATTGCTTAGAAGTATCTAAGACTAATTGAGGATTTTTTTGGTTTTTAATTACTACAGTGTACTGACTATGACCTGGATTATGGAACTGAATGTTTGCATCTGGTTCTGAAATACTGTAAAACAAATGCCAAACTTGTTGAAGGAACAGCTGACCTCTGGAAGGTAAAGACAATAATAATATCTAGTTCTATATATATAATTTAAAATTAATAAAATTTGCATATTACCATAAAAATTCAGATGTGTTTTCAACTGTAATTTGGGCTTTTCTATTTCGTATTTCAGAATTGGTTTTGTCTGAGCTCTTTTTAGAGCTCACTATTGTAGAGCGTCTTGGACAGTTTTTACTTGAGATAATCAATGAAGACAGTATTTTCCTGTAAATAGGAAAAACATCTAAGTACTTGAATGACCTAAGAATCTGTAAAACTATAACTCTGTAATCCCCCAAACTAAGAATGTTCTTTTATGGTACGGACTTTCTTCTGCTATTTCCGTATCTTTTGTCTATTTTCCTCTACTTTTCCTATGAGAACATTGCTTTTTTTCTGATGCCAAATACCTGGCTATCAACAGTTTGATTTTTAGAGTAGTTCATTACATTCAGTAGCACTGTAATATTTAAGACGTTTTCAAATAATACTTTAAATTTTTTTAAACATCATTTACCTTGTCTGGTAATCTGGTAGGTTCCTGATGACTGACAAAGCATCTGTGTGTACAGGTGCCAAAGTATATGTCCCTTCTACTCCAAAGTATCACATTTCATTGTTTTGGATGGTAGGACATTATTCTTTCTTAGTGGCTGTTGTGTCAAGCAATTTTAAAGTATATTTTATTTTATTTTATTTTATTTTATTTTATTCATTACCACACTGAAAGATCTGGAAGCAGCTCAAATCACTGCATCTGTCTTTGACAGTAAATTTCCTCCAATGAGACATTATTTTTAAAAGTATAACCATAAATCTTACACAGAAAGGTAATTTCCTGAATCTGCAGTGCACATTTCCTGTGCAATTTAACAGGAAAATTTACTTGTGCATTGGTTCCATACAGAACTTCTTTTGATATCCTGTTGGGGACATGCAGTCTTTCTGAAACTGTATATGGTCTGTTTTCCTATTCAGTCTTCTAAGGGACAGATTATGTCATGCATATTTACATTACGTACTTTTTTGGATGGTTTCATTGTTCACATTGCAAAGCATGATAGTTACATGAAGGGTAGCAAAATACACCAATAATGCTCATTTTTCTCATTATAATGTTCATCTGGTTCTTTGCTATCTGTAGATGCTACTGATGCCCAGCAGATAAATGTAGCTTAGAATGACAGAATAATTAAGTCTGAATGAAATAGATAGATGTCATCTGGTCCTACACCTTGCTGAAAGTGGGACCAGGTTAGTTAGATTAGGCAGTGCAGGGCCTTGTACAGCTAAGTTTTGAGTATCTCCAAGAATGGAGATTCTCCAAGAATGGAGATTTCACAGCCTCTCCGGGGAAGACAATTCTAATGAATATCACCCTGTATGGGGACTTTTTTCATATTATTTCATCAACATTTCCCTTACTGCATCTTGCACTGGGGAAGGAGGAAAGGCCAACAGAAAGCTCTGCAAGAAAAGTCCAGTTTATTCTTCTCTATGGCCATAAATTAACCCTTCCCCATCTTCCATCTTCTGTTCTTTGGGCTGAACAGGCCAAGTTCTCTCACACCATCTTAGCAGACCTCTACTGGCTTCCTTCTGTTCCTCTTTGTATTATACTGGGGAGCCCAAAACTAAAAACAGTACTCTGGTGTGTTCTCTAAAGTGCCAAATAATCCCTGTATTACCCATAATGAGATCTACTTCCTTACTGATACAGCCCTGTTTGATTCCTTTTCTCTACTGCTCCAGACTACTGACTCATGCTCAGCTTGTCCAGAAGGTCCTTCTCTGTAAAGCTGTTTTCTATATTTCAGCATCAGTATGGACTGCTGCTGCCCAGGGTCGTTCTGTCCCAGATGCAGGATGCTGTATTTATGTTTGTTATAGACCACAAAGTTTCTCTCAGCTGTTTTCTCCAGCCTTTCAGGATCCTTCTAAATTATTGTTGGACCCTTGAGTATATTGAATGAGTACTTGTTCATGCAGGATCCTTCTAAATTATTGTTGGACCCTTGAGCATATTGAATGAATACTTGTTCATTTGTTGTCATCTACTGGTTTTCTGAGGGTATTTCCCCTTTCTCAGGTTGGTAATAAAGATGTTAGACAGTATTGTCCCCAGTATCAGGCCCCAAGGAGTAGTATTAGTAACCAGTCCCCAGTTTCATTGGGGCTTGAACTTGTGCTCATCTCTGTTTTAAAAGGGACTTGTTGAAGTGTCAGTGTCACCCCAACACTGTTTATGAAACAAAATCCTGATCCTATTAACTTTATAGTGTGTGGAACACATTGCAGTAGCACTGGACTTTAAAGAGGCCTATAAACATTTGGAAAATGATAATGTCAACAGGAAAGGGAAGGGAAGGGAAGGGAAGGGAAGGGAAGGGAAGGGAAGGGAAGGGAAGGGAAGTCCTCCCCCTGAGAAGGAAAGAGCAGCAGAGACATTGTGTGATAAACTGACTGCAACCCCCATTTCCCATCCCCATGTACCACTGGAAGGGAGGAGGTAGAGAAAATTTGGAGTAAAGTTGAGCCTGGGAAAAAGGGAGGGGTGGGGAAGATGTTTTAATATTTGGTTTTATTTCTCATTATCCTACTCTGATTTGATTGGTAATAAATTAAACTAAATTAAACTATTTTCTCTGAGTTGAGTCTGGTTTGTGTGATCTCTCTCTGCCCTTATCTTGACCCATGAGTCTTTTGTTATATTTTCTCTCCCCTATCCACTTGAAGAGGGGAATGACAGAGCAGCTTTGGTGGGCATCTGGTATCCATCCAAGGTCAACCCAGCACAGTCTCAGTGTTGACAGTGTTGTGTAGAGTGTGACAGTAGCAAGAGCACCCATTTATGTGCAGACACTGTGCTGCAGGCCATTTCAGAGCAGTGAATATTTTACATACAGTAAACACAAAGATGCTGGTGCCAGGTCATTAAAGTACCTTCTCACATCCTATGCCCTGTCTAATTTTGTAGCTAAAAGTCATTGGTGTTTCTGTGGCTTGTAAAGACATTAAGAGTGAAAGGCATAAAAATGACGAGGTGTGTAAAATATTACATCGTTTCTGCAGGAAATACTGATTTCAGTTTGGAGCCTACAGAGCAATACAGCTCCGTCTTGAAGAGCACCCAGCGTTGGTCACTCTGTACCGAGGTGTTTGGCAGGTGATTTGGAGCAGTACCATTAAAGAACGGTCATGCTCAGTCTTTAGTTTGATGAAGTGCAGAAGACTGCCAGTTTTCTCAAGTGGTACTTGCTTACAAAATGATTAGGAACTATTGCTGTTACTAGTCAGCTCTCAGAAACACAATAATCTTTCATTAGCTGTCATAATACTGTAATTTGCAATATATTGTTATTTTTTTCTGCTAGGTTTTTAATGCTGAGCTAAATGAAATTTCATATGCCAAGAACTGATGTTCTCCCAATGGCTCCAGCCTTATTTTTCAACACAAGGCAAAAAGATATTCCATCCAGATAAATAATCTGAAATAAATAATCCTCGTTCAGTTGAGGTTTCAGAGGATGTGTAACAGAAGGACTGCAATCAATTAACAGTTTCTGACGTTCAAGTATTAAAAACCAGTTTCATCATATGTGGATCTTGAATCTTTAAAGAGCAGATCAGATATTTGTAAGAATTCAGTTTATGCATGAGGTGCACAACTGACATAACATTAAATGACTCAAAGTTGTGGGAAAATGTTGTATGTGTTTATATATAATCTTCTTGAATTAACACTAATTACTCTACCTGAGCCCTTCTACATTAGGAAAAGTAACATTTCAAAGTCACTGTTGGAGCTAAAGCAGGAGATAGTTTACTTTCTGGGAACAAACTACAAAATTAAAATCATTCTTTGTAGTGAAAACAACCAAGTAATTCAAATTACTTCAGTATTATAAATATTCCTAAATTCTATTTTAAAGATAGTTATTGTATAATTATTTATAAGGTATTTGGGGTCAGGACAGCAAAAAAAGGAAACAGAAAGACTCTATCAACACCACATTTTCAGTTTCTCTGTGTTTGATACCTTGAAAGTAAAATTACCTTAAATATTCTGGGGCAATATGCTCTTAAAGTGTAAAATCAACTAACGGAATGTATTTGTTATACTCTGATATATGTGTGTGTATAATGTAGATAAAAAATTCAGTATAAGAACATTTTTTAAAATTTGAGGCAGATTTACAGACTTAATGTTGGCAGAGTGAAAAATCCACAACATTTCTAAAAAGCAACAGATTATTTTCTAATCCTACAAAACTATCCCATACAAAGGAGATCTGTATGATGTCTTAGCGTAAGAGACGGGAAAAACTTCATTAAACTGAAGTGCAGTACACTTGTGTATGTGTGTGGTCATAACTTTATTGTATTTGTTCAGTAAAGAGTTGTATTTTTGCATTTGATGTCCACTTTTGTAAGTCTGAACTGTTCCTCAAGCTGTTTGAAGAAGACTTTTAAACATTACATGGAAGTAATTTTGGGGAATAACTTTAAAAAGAACGTCTTCCTAGGTAGTGAAAACTTACAGTCTGACAATTAACAAAAAAGGGCACACAGGAAAACAAACTCATCTGATGATTTTTGAGGCTTTATTAAAGAAGTACAGTAGAGTATTTATTATACAGAAGAGACGTTTACCAAGTAAGACTGCTCTGTCTTTCCTATAAGCAGTTCATGTTTTCATGTTCTGTGACTGTGAGGTATTTGTGCTGAGTTTTAATATTTGGCCTAGTGATATTCTGGATTGCAGCAATAACGTTCTTAAAGTCTTGGAGCACTGGATGTTCAAGAGGACAAAATGAAAATTAATATTGTCATGTGAAGAATGAGAATTTGAGTAATTTGGAGCCTGTGAGTTTGATATTGATCAACAAAACAAAAGGGTGCACTGCTACAGGAAAAACTTGGTTATTTAAAGAGTCAAGGGATTAATGTAATTAATGTGAACCAACATGGAATTTAATTATTTTGTGAAATTGGCTTCAAGACTTTATTACAAGTCTATAATCTTGACTGATAAAGATAGTGCTGCTGGTAAAACATACAACTGGCAGAAGTTTGACTTGTTATTACATGACATCTTAATTAAAAATAGGATGACTGTAACTGTACTAGTTCTCATTAAATAGATGAAAAATTAGATAATTGATATATTTCAAAAGATAATTCTCACCTCATCTCACCAGTTTCTGCAGAAGCTGTTATTGTCTCTAAGGTATTTAATAGTTGTCTGGTAAAGTTTGCAGACAAAGATTTAAGGATTTGTAAATAAAAATATAATTGATCAGAAGTAACGTATTTATAAGGATTGCTTAGCAAACAGTTTAAAGAAAAAAGTATGCTTTTCATTGCAGCCAAATATCAAGAACTGATTTTAGAAACAAATTAAGTATAGGTCTTATTTAATGGATTGTTCTTGGAAGGCAGTGACTTTGAATGTGGTGTAGGTATCACAGAGGGTAGCAAGTTTCCCAAGTATGTGGGCAAAATACCATATGTCAGCCATGGATAGAGAAACAAGAATATGAAATTGGAGAAGAGATGTTCTAGTATTGCAAGTGCATCTAGAATGCTATGGACAAATCTGGGCTCAAGCTCTGTGCAACTGTTATAAATAAGGAACATTCAGGGAATTGAATTTAGCATCTTACTCAAATTGAAAGAGGTGTAGAGAAACCCTCCCTCCTTGACTGGTAAGGGGTGGTCACATATGGTATCTGGAAGGATTTTCCTGTGAACTCTGCAATTTTCACAAAACTTATAGGAGCTTTTATCTGAAATTAGCTTATAAGATCAAAGATTATGAAAGAAATACATATGAAGCATGTGATATGGTCTTCAATGATTTATTTCTCTAGGAAACAAAGCATTTGCTGATGTCTGTCTAAGAATTACAGGACAGATTTTTTAAAGGTTCATTCTTAATTTTTTAAAGGTTCATTCTTAATTTTTTATTCGCCTGTGCTGTTTTCTTGAAGACTGCACTTACCATTTTTTTAGATCAGGTTGTTTAAAAATACTTTTGCACCTCAAAGAGACATTAAATGTTAGAGTATGTGACACCATTTCTGACAGACCTTAGTCTTGTTTCTTGAAAGGTTTTGGGATTATAATCTGTTATACTTTACTGAAAATTCAATATAAATGCCCTCTAGAATCTGGTGAATAGCAAGAAACTTTGCAGCAAAATCACTCAATTGGTCACTCTATCCTTAAATCTAACTTCAAGACATTGACTCTTCCCAACAGTAAGTAGAAATGTGAAAGTCTGTTTGTAAACTGATACTCCTAAGATTTATCAGGATAGATTCATTCTCTGGCTGCTCCTCCTGCAGGACAAACTATAGGGAATTAAGTTAGTTTTAAATTTTAAAAGAATGTAATGCATTGGGGAAATCATGAGATGTTATTCATCTGTTTCTGAATATAATACAGAGCTTAATTTATGAGATTGGAAGGAAAGTGGTCACAAGAATCCTTATGTTGAAGTCAAATAATCATTTACTTGGAGACTAAGTATACCATTAATGGTATCCTGCTGTAAGATTTACTTTGCAGCACTAATGCTGTTGGAATCCTGTTCAGTAATTTCAAAAAGAAAGAAATATTTATTCAGGCTCTAGAGAAAAAAAAATCAGAAAATCCAGTAAATATTATTTAGCATTACAGGAAGTTACAGTAAAAAGAAATACAAATATTTAAGAGTCATATCAGTTCAAGTCACTGCTTGTTAGTGTGAAGACAGTGCTAGCAAACACTGTTAATGTCTTGGATAGATCTGACTTTAATTTTCTGTTATTTTATTTGCAAAGTCTGTGATTGGGACTGTCAGCCACCATGAGCGTACAAAGACAGATATAAATGGTGTTTTTGCAAGTACCAAGTAAATATTCAGCATCTTATTGTTCATCTAACTTGATCTGATTAATGTCTTCAAGGAGAACTTGATGTTTATTAATTCTCTGAAAGCTCATGCACAGTCTACTTGTAGTCTCACTGACTCCCACTGGTTGATTGGACTCTTGTTAACAAAAAGAGTCTTGCACTACTGAAAAATTGCACCTACGTTAGTAAAAGCAACAACAAGGTTTCTCTCTGGCTGTCATTTTTATGATCCCAAGTCCTGTTGAAAACTAATCTATTCTGCAATAAAATTAGCATAGAATTGATATGTAAAAAAATAGATGCATTATTATGTTTTTGTGATTTTTCAAAGCGTTGAAAATAGTTTTAGGTTTCAGATGAGTTCTAAGCAGATGTAAGTATTTGGGAAAGGGGTTTTCTCAAGTCTCCAGTACTTTCTGCAACCTCTGTTCTCATAAATTGCCAGTGATATTTTGCCAAATTAAGAAATTGACAATATCACTTGTTTATGGTATTTAAAATGTAAAGAATTGCCTTCAGGGCAATTGTGTTATTGGTTTTACATTCCTTCCTGCTATGTCAAATCTAATGAGGCTTGTCTGTCCTTTAGGTGACCTACAAGCGGGATCTGTATGCAGCTGACTCGATCATTAAGGGTATGTGTTCGTCCTTGTGACTGTCAGTTTGCATATTCCTGATTATAATTAAGAATTTTGTGTGCAATAGTTTGAAATGTCTTTAAGAAAAGTTTTATGATGCATAAAATGTGCTTAGGCAAGTTGTTTTAGCTCGTTTACTGGAATCTTTGTATTACGCATATTTATTTACTTCTCTTAGAATACAGAACCTTATAAAAAGCTGTGTATATTACAGTCAAACAGAGATTAATTTTGAAGGACTTTATAAGGAATAAACAATCTATTTTTTTCTTTCATTTGCAGGTCAATTCTGAATATGTTCCATCTTTCTATTCTACGTTGTAGAGTGAAAATTAAATATTAACTCTTTAGGGCTTGTCACTGTTTCACATACAGTCAGTTGTTGCCTAAATTGATGTGGCAATTATGTGATATTGAGGTACTTCATTAATTTATAAATATCTTGTTGAACAGTTTGTTAATTTTTTTTTTCCAGTGGAAGTGGTTTCATAGCAGTTTAACTTAAAGACTGGATTTAGCCTTTATCTAGGTTGACTCACTCTAAAAACAATGTAGAAAGTAAGAATTCTCAAATACTGTATAATGACCACACTGATGGTTATTGTAAACTGACAGGCAGTGATTCAGGGGACTCTTGCCTGACTCCTTGTTGAGAACTGAGGGATAAAACCCCAGAAACTGATGAAGAGAAAGGGACTTCCTTTTGGATTAAAAATACCTTTCCAGAGAAAAGAATGAAGTTCCTATTTAAGAAAACCAGAGCAAAACCTGTGTTCTGTTGGGGCACGGTGAGTGAATGGCTAGTTGTCCACTCTGGTTATTATAGTGGGCAAATATTGCATATTAGATGCATTATTAGAATTACTTAACTGAATTTTTCAGGCACAAGTCAAGAAAATAGGGTTGGGAAGCCTGGAAATTTCTGGTTCTGACAGGCAATGGGCTCTCATATTCATAGATAGAAGCCTGGGATTTTTGAAAATCTTACTTTTTGTAGATGTTCCACACTCCTAGCTTTCAAGCTTAGGAATTCCAAACATATTGAAGAAAAGAGGGTGGCAGGGAGTAGTTGACATGAATTTACAAAGCAGTAATTATGCCTCACCAGCACAATAGCCTTCTTAGCGTATGTAATGTTATCACATCTTTTTGTTTTCCTTAAAGCCAGTGCAATCTTTTTCAGCTGTTACTTATAATAAAAAGCTTGTGTAGTTTAAAGTAAATATGAAGACCTTCATGGTGGTCAGTCAGGCTAATCCCTTTAATAATGTCTAATCTAACGTTCCTTTGCTGTGGCAACATGCAATGTATCTACTTCAGTAACCGCAGCAGTCTTACTATGGTGGTTTCTATGAAAATCTGTACTTCAAGATTACTGAAGTTTAGATTTGCTTCTTGCTGCATTGTGCAAGTTCAGGAAGCAGAAGCTGTACGTGTTCTTTTCTCCTTACGCAAGCAGTATAATGAGTCCTCCATAGCAAATTAGGACACTGCATAACAGAATTATCTTACATATTATCTTTAATGGGATTTTGAATTGGCACTGTTAGTTGTCCAAGACAGCAGTTTGAGAGTTGTGCCTTATCTATTTTGTGCCCTTCAAAAGGCTTCAGATCTCAGATCTTCAGGTCGCTATAGCATGAATTATTTTGGTAGTGGACAGTTGAACCATGTGAATTAATATTAGGCACGTGCTCTATTCACAGTTCATTCCACACTTAAAGCATATTTAAGGGGAGAATATGTTTTTGTCCTTCGGAGCATCATCCTGATGTACCCCTGTATGGCATAATTTACTCTTATGGTTGTTAGTTTTACAGAATAAATCTTATTAGCTATGATCTGCTGTGTTGTGCTATACCTATAGGAAACCTTCAAGGATAGGTCACCTTAGAGAATGGCAACCATCCTACAAGCCAAGGCATGTTCAGTTAGGCCTTTCCTATATGCTGGGTAATTGACAATATGACAGTGTTTGCTTTTCTTGAGAGTTCAAAACCCACTACATGGTGCTATATCGTAGAATCATGGAATCATAGAACAGCCTGGGTTGGAATGGACCTTAAAGACCATCTGGTTCCAACCCCCTGGCCATCAGCAGGGGCACCTTTAACTAGATCGGGTGGCTCAGAGCCTCATCCAACCTGGCCTTGAACACTTCCAGGGACAGGGCATCCACAACTTCTCTGGGCAACCTGTTGCAGTGCCTCACCACCCTCACAGTAAAGAATTTCTTCCTAATATCTAGTCAGAGCCTACTCTCCATTTGAAGCCATTCCCACTTGCCGTATCACTACATGCTCTTGTAAGTGATGTGCTCTTGCTTATCACTTTTTGTGCCATGTAGAGTGCCTGAGGGGGAAGTCCTACATGGCTGTCAAGTTGAGTTGCAAGATGCCAGCTCTCCAAATGCCACTTTGCTGTTAAGGCCCTCTGGAGATGTCCCAGAAGCTGAATGTATGGGTTAGGAGGGTGCAGGGAGCCAAGGGCTCTGGCCTCACACTGGCTCCCCACTGCTGTTTCAGTCTTTACAGCTGATTTCTTTATTATTAAGTTACCCAATTTACTGTGCTGGACGCACATTTTCTCACTGGATGAATTCAGTAGTGATGAAGAAATTTTGAGTGTACACATTTGATTTTGTGACTACAATTCCAAATTTCATGTCATTTGCAGTTTATATTTATTAGTGATCAAAACATTTGGTTTTCTTCAGGAATTCAACAAATTTCAGCTTGCTAAACTTATCAGGTGGGAGTAAGAAAATCATGCATCCCTATATACATTTTTTTACCTTAGATATTTATACACATGCATATAATTCTTATTCAAGGCAAAGAAACATTTCACTGATGTAAAAAGACTAATGAGTTATTTTTCTGTTGAGACTGTTTTGTTAAAACATTTCTTTTTAGTTTCCTCACTTCCTCAAATCTCTTTTTATAACCATTTTGTAAAAAGCAAATTTAATGCTTTTCTTTAGTTACACAGGTATAAACTTGTAGAGCATGCAGACAAGGTGGCACACGCCTATTTTGAATAGTCTTGAAGTAAGAAAACATTGTCTTACAAAAAGGGTGACTCATCTAGAAATGTAGTTAAGATCAGGCTAATACAAAACATCCTAAAAAAATTCCATTAGGATTACTGCCCTCGAGGTAGATAATTTTGAACTCTAGTTCTAACATGTAAACTTTAAACGGTGCTTCTCAGAAGGGGTTTGTAACTTACAGTTTGACTCTCTCTCTCCTCCTCCTCCTCCTCCTTGTTTTTCTTTTCTCAAGGGCCTTACTTTATAAATAACTTTTTCACAAGAGCATGCATTTGCAGATTGGATAACTTGCCCTCACATTTGGCTAAAGAAGTATCTGTTGATGTAGATAAAATGATGGTTTTTGCAAGTGCCGAGAAAAATATTGTAACGCCTTCAAACTGTTTATGACTGTTGGGAGCTACATATTATGACTTGTGTTCTGTGAAGAAACCACGTGACTTTTTATAAAAATAGAAATTGAGCAAAGGACAGAGAACTTATGTGAGGTAGGCTGCATTTTCATGGGCACACTCATGAACCAGTGGCTGTTCTCTGCTCTGAGCCAAAGAAATAGACTGGTAGGTGGGGAATACTCCTTGGAATAGCTACTGTCAAGTGAGAAGAACCCTATTTTCTTGCCTTCTACCACAAAATTTTCCTTTCTTTCCTGTGTACTAATATTGGTAGGGGGCAGTGTCAAGTTTGGTTTTTAGTTTTTTGTGGCTACAGAGACATGTGGGATGGGTAAACAAAAAAAAAAGTTAGATACTTTTGGTTACCTATATTATTCAAATAAAAATTTCAACTCATTCTGTTGAGCATGAATGAACTAAATGCGTGGCAGTATTTATTTAATTTTTCGTATGTTTACAGTGGTAGCATCTCATAACAAAGATGTTTCTAAAGATGCCAGGGGAAACCATACTGAATTTCCAGACCAGTCAAACCATTGCTATGTAGAAAGTGCAAATGGAATTCCAATAAACTAATTTACTACTTGGAATTCACTGCAAACTTCAAAAGTATTTTGATGAGATGTGCTTCCAAAATAGGAAGCAATAGGAATTGTAATAGCGTATTAAGAGTGGTGTGGTATGAGCATGTTTCCAAAAACAAGTGTAGGTACACACATATATGTGCAATTAAGAGAAAAAAATTATGTCTGTAGGCTAAAACCTATTTGCGATTCAGATGCATTTTTTTTCTTATGGTATTAATTCCCTAGGATGTGATATTTATTATCTTTATTCAAACAAAGTATTATTTTAATTGCTGTTTATTTGTGGCATGCTCTTCAAGGTAAACTTCTAAGTCTTCCATTAGAGTGCACTTAATACATCATCTATCTATGGTAGTTCCATAAACATGCACACATTTTAATTTATGATTGGGTACGATCCTAGGATAAAGACTGTGGCAGGTGTTGGTGAATAATAATGTCATCTAAACCTTCCGGGATATCAAAGGAGGGCATAGAAAGATTGAAAAGCAAGTTTTCTGATGAAGGAAAAATGACGTTTTATGGAATAAATTCTGAAATCTTGTGTCAAATTTAGGTTTAATGAAGAAAACTCCTGATTGAGAAATTTAATGTTTAAATTTGACAGTGTAAAGTTTTAACTATTTTTTATTTCATGCAAAAAATATGCTCTGAGTGCATGTTAAAAGTGATGGATGGGATCAAACGTGATGCATGTGAATGGGGAACACTACTCCATTATCAGGTACAGCTGGAATTGCGTGATGTGTGTTGGGGAGAGGAAATTTCCAGAAAAATAATAAGTTTAAATAAGTAGAGGAAGAGGAAGCCAAAGCAAGGTAGAGGGTTTGATATGTAATGTAATAGTGAGAAAACAACTGAAAAAAAGCATTGGGCAGATGAAAAGGAAGTTATGGCAGAAAGTAGTTAAGTAAAATAGAACTGTGGTTCATTGTGGGAGGACAGGAGGAAATGCAAAAACCCAACCAAGGGAAGTTCCAACTCAGTAAAAGGAATAATCTTGTTCACCCTTGACAGACAACCAAGCAGCAAACAGGTTGCCCAGAGAGATTGTATGCCAGAGCAGTAAGGGGCTGAGTGACCAGGCCTGACCTCATGGGTGATCCTGCTCTGAGAAGGAGTTTGAATGAGAGACTCCTGGAGTCCCTTCCAGCCTCAATTATCCAGCGGTCCAACGGAGAACAAAATGTTTTTAGCCGAGTATTAAAATTCTTGGTGACATGGCCGTGTCGTGCCTTTCCAGTATGACTGTTTCGTTCACCCAAACAGAATTCTGACAAGCAGAAATGAAATGCTGCACACAGCTTTACTGGCAGGCAGCAAAACTCATGGAATCCCTGGAGTTACGAGCCAGCACTCCAGATGTGCTCACTGAGTTCAGCATGACTATGCTGAGTGACAGAGCTCCATCATCTTAGCAGAGGTGGGACACGGGCAGTCTTGGGGAGGAAGGCGCCACTCAGTCTTCCTTCCCACAATGCAGCAAAGGTGCAGTCTAAATTAACACATGGATCTGTGACCACTTGAAATTGGATTTAAATGGAAGTTGAGTTTCAAACCTCAACTATAACAGAACTGTTGCTTTACTATGATGATTTTGTAAATGATGATTTCCCAGACTTCTTTTACTCATTTCCTTGATCATTTAAAAACATGCAGCATCTTTTCAATGTAGGTATTACCACTACTTTAATGTTCTCCTACTTTATTAACATACTTTCCCCTTATAACATTACATTCCTCCTCCAGATAAAAAATAGTTTTCCACACTTCATTGGATTTTCTCTCTTCTTTATTAAATTCAACCTGAAAGTCTTAGTTGCTTTTTTGTAATTGCCTCACCTTTCTCATGTATATTACAGGAAATTAGAGATCTAAGAGGGCTGGAGAGAGGAGTGAGATGGGTTTGTATAGCTGCAGCCTTTGAGCAGCCTTTTGTGAGAATAGTTCTGACACTTACTGTTGATTACAGACTTCTTTTTAAAAACAACTGTTTGAGCTTAAGTTATGGTGCATTTTTGGACTCCACAGCCTTCTTCCACATGTGGATTTTTGTAATAGCTCCAATCTTCATTAAGTTACTTAGTTCAATAGAGTCTGAGTTCTTGAAATCTGATATGTTAGTCTGGTTTATTGTGTATGTCTATCTTGTATCTGCACTTTGTGTACAGTACTAAATTCAAGTGGCTCTTGATCTGATTTCAATCTACCCACTGGTTTCTTTCTGCTGATAAGAAATTAATTCAATATGGTTTCCCATTTTTCAGACTGTAAAGTTGTTCTGTATTAAGTAGAAGCCAACTGTGATGCATGTTCAGTATACTTTTTTGCCCAGTTAATCTATGGGAAGATAATTTCTCCCACACTTGTGGTATCCTGTGATTTCCAGTCCTGTGAGAACTGGTCATGCATTTTTTTCATTTGCACTTCCATCTGGTTGTGATGGTTTATAAGCAGATGTTTATTGTTCTCTCTCTTTCTTCCTCCCTCCCCATTCTTGCTAACTTAATACAAAGTCAGTTGCTATTTTTGTTGTCACATTATAAATATTGGACGTAATAAATATCCATGATTCAAAAAATCATTCTAATTATCTTTTGGGATTCTCAGTGGTTAATTCACTTTTCCTGCTCACAGAAAATTGCTTAAAAATCACAAGTCACTTTCCAATAATGTTGACTTTACAGCAGCTTTAAAATTAATTTTCAGGTCTTTATGTCTATTTTTGTAAAGAAGTCTATGTGTTTACAATAGAAAGTGAGATGTTTCTGCACTGCTGAAGTAATGCATCTGATTAAACTTATTGTGTGGTATGTAATTATAGAAATAACTTCCCACATGCAACAAATACATATGTTTATATCCAGACTTGTTTGAAGACCAGTTAGCCCATATTTTTATAATTTTTCTTGTCTTTCACTCCTAATTTATTTTGTGGTGGTGTTTGGTATATTTCTGTCCCTGGAGTTCATATGCTTTAAACATAATTAGACTTTACTTTTATGAAATTTCTAGTTGCTTATGGAATGGCTCCCCCCAAAACACTGGAAATCTTATGTTTTCTTCTGTGTGTTAATTCAGCATCTAAAGGATAAAGTCCTGAATTAGATTTGAGAGTTTCAGACTTGAATTTTGGTTTGTTATCTTAAAGAAAGGAAAATGTTCACTGAATCTAAAACCTGTAGTCAATAACAAGAGAAATCACTAATTTTCTGAAATACTGGCTTTGTGGAACAGATCAGGAAATAACTTGAAACTATGGTTCTTGATAGCAACAAAATACTGTATTTTGCGCCCCCCCGCCCCCAGTAAAACATTTAGGAAGTTGCCCATGCCAGGATCTTTGTCACTAACTTTGCAACTTCTTTGCTGTTGGGGTGAACGGTTACATCTTCTGTCTCCTTAAATAGTATCATCAATAAATTTTTGGGCTATTTTTTAGTATGTATTGTTGGGAATAGGATTTATGTTATATCCTGGGTTTTTTTGCTTTTTTCCCCCTTAATTTACTCAATATTACTGACGCTGCATTTAGTGATCTGTTGAAATGATAAGAGAGATGAAATTTTCAGAAAGTTTTCTTGATTGTCATCTAGTGTCAATATGGACCCGAACAAATACATTTTAGTAGATTTAAATGGGCTTTGGGGACAGGCCTTACGTAACGATATCATGTTGTACAAAATCATATCAAATATAATTTGAGTTTTGAGATGTATGTCATATAAATTACGTAGTTACATTAACTGTACCTTGTAGCCGTTAAATTTACAGCTGTTGAAATATGTGGATTGAAGGTAATGTTTAGCAGATTAGTAATTTGGATTAATTTATTTTTGCATGAAATACTAAGGTTTTTTTCTTGATCACAGACAACCTATCACAACAAGTTTGTGTTATCACCAATGTGAAGGAAACTCTTGCACAAGTAGGTTTTCTCCTTCCTGAATCTCTGAAAAGCCAAATAAAAGTAAGTACAACTCTATGGCTCTCAACTGTACGATTAATTTAATGTTTCTGGTTGCCACTGCTCCTAAGAAATGGTCTAAATAATGTGAAAACAAAAAAGTGAGACTTCCTGTGTCACTGTAGTATTTATTACAAGGGATTAATAACAGGTGTGGAAGTTACCAAGAAGGAAGCATCTTTTGCCCAGTTGTGCTGTACAGGGGGATCTTACAGATCCACATAAAATGTCCATATTTGATTAGAGGAGAAATTGAATCCAGACAAAAGAGAGGCCATTTTCTTTAGATTTTATGAATTCAGTAAGACCAAATTGTTACAAGTATGTTACAGAGGAAATGCTTTTGTTACTTTGAAGTCTGACTTGGCATTTGAACCAATTAAAGAGTACGTTGTTTTCCTGCAGAGCTGTGAATGCAAAATCAAATTAATCATCCTTTTTGTAGAGTGATAGGGGTACATTTCCCTCACAGTGAATGCTCATTGAAGCCTTTGCTTTAGGATATGGATGGAATGTTCTACTGGCATTTAACAATCTTTTTCGTTATTCTTTCTAATAGAGCTATCATATTTCCATTTTCCCAAAGGCGATTAGCATTTGATAATTGCTTAAATTTAGACTGGTGTTGGGGTGATTCTTAATTATATCTTATGTGATGATATCACATGTTCCTGTTACCCTGAGAAACAGACAGGGAATAGCTGTTCAAAAATACAGGTTTTCTGATTTGCATATTGTTACTTCTGCAATGGTTTTATTCATGTCTGTTGATCTTCTGCATGGTGTGTTAATTATTAGAAGGATATGTTTCTCTACCAACCTCTATGGCTGTTTTATATCTGGAAATGTCATTTGACATTGTACTTACAGTTTTTGTTTGGAAAGAATTGTATTTAGTATGGAATCATGCTTTATATCTATTCAGTGTCTACATCTAAAAGTGAAAAAAATTAGCAGAGTTGAATAAGATCTTTTCTTGTCTGAATATCTGTACGATGGGACAGAAGTATGTTTCCATTTCACTGACACCAGATCCATTGCTAGTTCTCATTTTTATCTCTGTGTAAACTATTCTGCTATTAGTAGGAAGACATCACTTACCCATATACTTTTAAACAATAAAATCTCTGAGTTAATTTTTAAGCTTACCAATATACAGAACTCTTAACCTTAGAAACAATATATGCACAAGCCTGTGTGTTCTCAAATGAAGCACAGCACCTTGTGTGAGAAAGACTTGATTTTGTGCAAAATAATTATTTTAAGCAATATAGATGTGCCACACTGAAAGCTGGGCCTTTTCAAAGGGATAATTGGAAGGTAATTAATCTAAATAGGAGACCAACTGGGAATCATTCAGTAGAGCACATATTATCTGGGTCCAGTATTTTAACATTTTAGATACTTTTGATACTCCAGTTCTCAGTAGCAGCCGTGTTTATTTCTGAGGTATTTGTTAACTTCTACATATATCCTTAAAGTTAATTAAAAAGAAATTTTTTAGAAGGATTTCTGAGAGAAGCTCTAATAACATGATAATGCCAATAACAGGGGAAAAAAAGACCTAAGAATTGAACTAATAAGATAAAGAAAATGAAAAGAAAAGCTTTTCTAAAAATTTTTTAAGGCTACATTGTTGTTTGTGAAGTACTTTAACAGTACTTTAATCAGTGTTACTTTAAACAGTATGACTAATGAATGGATGTTTTGTTAAGGATATCATACTGTTAAAGACGTAACTTGAGTCTTTCCTTAAATTTGTTATTTAGCCCTTTCTTTTGAAGCAAACAAACCTAAATGGGAGGTGAAGGTGTTTTCTTCTGTCACTGGAAATCGTGTACTCCTGTTTCTTTAGTGACAAAGTGCTGCTGTCACATGAAATGGAATCAGCTGGATGAAGTTGTGTGTCATTTTTGTGACAGGATAATTATCCATGAGCTGCATATAAAAATATTTGGTTGTTTTCAAATAGAAAAAGAACTATTATTTCACTAGTAGAAACTCACCAGTTTCTTAATGATTGCATAGTCCACCTGCTGCATTGGTGTTAATTGTGATTTTAAATTCTGATAAAATTTAAATAACTTTTACAGGTTCCAAATATCCTGGTATTAATCTTTGATTTTATGAAAGTTGATGTTGAATAAAGTTGAAAATTCAGTGCAGGGCATCTGGTAATTAAAAAAGCATTAAAGAATATCAGTTGTTACAAGGACCAGAAGTAATAAAGCAAATCCATATACTCCTTTTTATTTAAACACTGAACTATTATGCGACAATCAGTTTTTACCAAGGTGGTATTTTTAGGTAATTTTTGCTCTCTTGCATAGCTGATAACATTGATTAATATTAATTTTAAAAAAAGTAATATTGAATAGGATATAAAATGGCAACTAGAATAAGAATTAATTTTAGTTAATTGATGATTTATTGAAGCTTCTTCTTAGGCAGCTGTGCTTACTTTTCCAACAGAGAATTTAGATTTCATTTTTGCTGGATAATATAGTAGTTAAAAAATGCTAGTGTGGTACTTAATAAAATTGTTTAAGTTAAATCAAAATTTCTGATACACCAAAGGAATTTTTAAATGTTCAGCAATGCTTAAGCATCATGTATGGTAATATCTCAAAGGAAAAAATAAAAGTAGGCCTTCTGCCTTGGGTCATGTTCCAAATACCTTCAGAAAAGATGCTGGCTTGCAGTATGCTTGTGTTCATCGAAGTATGTGCAAGGTTGAGAAGATACCAGGGATTTCTGATTTTACATCTTCAGAGGTTCAAGCCAGGTGAGCCCTGGATTATTGCATTTGCCAAGTATTTTGAAGTAATTCATACCTTCTGTGACTTTTTATTAATCTTAAAAGATTAAATGTCAGCTATTTGTGGTTATGCTATCAAATTTTGAGCCCAAAATGTTTCTAAAATCTTTAGAGCAAAAATATCAACTCTTTGGTTTCAAACCACCTTCCTTTGCAAACAAGTTAGCTCCTGATTATGACAAAAATTAACAAATACAGCTTTACATAACACTGCAAAGCCATTTAAAACGTTGTATTTGGAACTTCTGTTGGATTGTGGATTAAGTGGCATTTTAAGGGAACACAGCAGTGTATTGCTTCTGTTCTATGATACTTAATATGTGTTTTGGGCAGAAATAAAGCTCAGTTGTATAGTGAAACAGTGGGATTTGCTGATTTAATGGAAGCAACATGAAGATTTTTTTTCTCCTGAATTTCAAGATTTTGTTATTTTTTTATAATCTGCTCTTAGGGAACAGATTCACCCTCTGTTACCTGGTTTACTGTTTTACTTAAGGCAATCCTGAAGCTGATAATGCAGTAGAATCTACTTTTTATTTTATCTGGGATAAGATAGTTACTTAGCTTGTGTAAAAGGCTGCAAAATAAGTATGTCTGTACTTAAGAAAGTATTTTAAAATATTCATTGAGGAAATTATTTCAAGGAGAAACTCTAGTCAAGTCTTGTACTCTTGCTCTGGGCAGAACCTTGGAACATCACTGCACCTGGTCTTTCACGCACACTTATTTTATTTAATTTTTAACTTCATGAAGACAAAATGTATATATTTGAGTATTATAGAGGTTTTCTCAGAATTAGACATCTAAAATAATTAGATCATTTTATGGACAGTGTTTTCATCTCTGGAAACAGTTGAACATCCTAACCCCAGCAGCAGCACTCGTGCCTGATGCTTCTAGAGCTGTTTCTGGAATGGCTTCCCTAAGCAGTATACTTCAGCATATGTTGGGCTCCATGCTTCACTGTTGAGTGCCCCAAAATTCTAAGCAATTTTCAGTTTTTGTAGTGGAAATAATAATTGCCAATTTAAAATAATTTGAATGAACAAACTCTGCCACAGTGGGGGAAGCTTTAGCAGATAGTTAAGGCTGAAATAGAATTTTTGACTTTTTTTTTTGTCTAATCAGGTTGAAGCTATTTCACAATCTCTAAGCAAAAATGATAGCCATCTACAAAACATCATTTCAGGACAGTGCTACAATTTTGTTTGTGTAAATGTAAGTAGTAAGGATGCATGCTTTTTAATTTGCACTTAAACTTATTAGTAGTGGTAAATAATTAAATATTTGAGTAATAAGTTGTTATTTTTGTCCTCATATGCTGTGTCCATTCTGATATTTGCTGTTTCTGATGTGCACTAAACTAGACCTTTGAGATACTGGTCTGTTCATTCTCCTCTGGTTCCACTCTTCTGTTGTTGTGTTGTTAACCAGCCATGAATGCTTAAACCATAGGGATAAAACTGGAAGTAGTTCAAAATTTCCTTTCATAGATGTTGTAGTGAAGTGTATATTGTATTTTAAGGAGAGGCCTGTCATACATGTGGTCATCTAACTGTGCATTCATTGCTACCATGGTGTAAGGTAATGTTTCCCATTCGGGACATGTGCGTGCCATGTGATCTGTATCTGGGTCCTTGTATGGGAACAGGTTGGTTTTAGATGAACCATATCTGAGACCAATCTTAATCTTGTTTTTTTGTTTATATATATATATGTATATAAAGGGTAATCTCGTTCTTTTTCAAACATCTATAACTTTGCCAGACAATACCATTGCAGGTATATTAAAAACAAACAACTAACCAACCAAACCCCCCCAAAACCAGAAAAGTGAGATATATTCTTTTTTGGTAAATAACAGAACTTTGAATTCAATTTTTATGAAATAATTGTTGTTTTCAGTAATTCTAAACATTTATTTTAATTTAGGATAAAAGGTGTGCCATTCAAGAAATCCAGGAACTAGTGGATATGTTGGAAAAATCAAATATTCCTCTCTTATATCCAGTTGTCCTTATTTCGGTAGGTAACTCCTGTAAGTTACTGTAGAAAGAATCTCATTAAATATTTTAAAATAACATTTAATACAAATATAAGTAATATTTAATATAAATATTTTTAAAGTTAGACTAGGTTTAAACTGCTGCTAACTCGGAATAAAATTTTAAGTTCAGACTGCAAATTGGTCTCTGAAAAAACTCATTTGCATTTCAACAAATGTACTGCATCCTGTCAGGAAACAAAGTGACACTAGCAAATGACAGTTAGTGATATATTTCTGTGAAAGGCTCATTGTGGCTGGCTGGTTGTACTGAACTGTTAGCTCCTGCCTTGGTGTTGTGCTCTGTCTCTGCTGGGGATGCTGTGAAGCATGTGCTGTGCTTGAATGCTCAGTTGAAACAGAATTAGGTGGCTTTATTTTTTTATGGCATGTGTGATCCTGAAGGCTGCACTGGTTTTGATACAGGCCAGGATGCTGTTGGCCTTCTTGGCCCCCTGGGCACAGCTCACTCGTGTTCAGCCAGTGTCAGCCAGCACCCCCAGGTCCTTCTCCATGGGTCACCTTTCCAGCCACTCTGCCCCAGCCTGTGGTGCTGGGTGCGGTTGTTGTGACCCAAATGTGGGACCTGGCACTTTGCCCTCTTGAACCTTATACCCTTGGCCTCAACCCATGTATCCAGCCTGTCCTGATCCTTCTGTAGAGCCAAACCTATCAACCTGCTATATCCTTACTTATTGTATGCTGTTCTCTTGGAGTGAGTTACTGTGATTCTATGAACATCAATATTTAGCACTTTTTTTCTAGACCACCTTTTTTCCTTGACCCTGTTTCTGAGGAACTTCAGGGTAAAACTTTAATTTTACTGAATTATCAAAGATAAATTATTTCTGCCTTTCATAATCAGAGCAATTATATGTCTCCAATTCTGTTGGTCATTTACAAGGCCACTGGATGTTCAAAATGCCCTTTTCTGGACTGAAAATGTTTTCATTAGTCCTTTATCAAGAATATAAAAAACTATTTCTGTCTGTGTTGAATCTTGAGGGTGTGAAGATAAAGTTGAAATTGTTAATCAACTAGCTAATGCTAAGGTGTCAAAAGCATGCTTATTTTGAGCCCAGTTGGTAGCACTTTCTAGTCTGGACTTCAAATTAAATACTTTTTTAAATGTGATGCTAGGAATGTGAAAACTTTGGTTTAATAGTTGTAGCTGTAAATATTCTGGTCTTAATATCTCCTAAGAAATAGGTATGAATGTAAATAATTCTTACACAATCTCCCCATGAAACTTGAGTTTTGCCCCTGAGATACTAGACCTTGAAGTCTTTGTAGAACCCACAACCATTTTTAATGAAACTGTACTTGCTTGAACAGCCTGCAACATGCACAAATTATTTAGGTGGACACCTTTTAAAATAGCCTTAGGAGAAAATGATACATTTAATCCCTTTACTATATTCCAGATCCATCAGTTGTTTCTGACAACTACTTGACATTTCCCAGAACTAGACAGTGGAAAAAAGTCTCATAACTAGGTGGAAACAGTTGCTAATATTTGAAAAACTGATAGAAATATATTTGTTAAAGGTATATTGCCTAATTGCACTTGGGCATCTGGTGCTACACTTTCATTTGATGGAAGTACCACACTATGTGTTAGAAATACCAGAATGGAAAAAAAGCAGATCTCGAAGGTATGTTTTCAGTGACTAAAGAATTAGCTTAACAAATCATTGTCCCATATTAATCACTGGGAAGTATTGAAGGCCTTTAGACTTCTGATCTCTAAAACTCATTACAGATGGTATCGGGGACAGAAATTTCCTTCAGCAGTCTTTAATTAAATTCAGTGTTGGGTGTCCTCTTCACTAAGGCTCATGAGTGGGATTTTCCTCAACTTTATTCTTTCCTATATGTTTTTTTAACATATTACCTGAATGAATTGTTCATGAACAGTGCTATAATACACTTTCTTTCAATGTAGAAGAACATATTAATATTTCTTGGACAAATGTGAATCAGAATTTTAAGCAGTATGATGACATTTAAATGCATAGGTCTTAGGTACCAGCTGTAAGGGAGACATTGTGTTTTTCTACTCTCAAAAGTAAAACTCTTTCTGGTAGTGAAGAATTGAAAGGATAAATGGGGAGAGCAACTAACTGCTTCCATTCTAAACTCATAACTAGGAACAGTCTAATGTAATTGGATTTGGGTAATTGAAAAGTTCTTGTCTATTCTTTGATTTCATGACAAAAATAACTTTTTCATAATAATCTGATAATTAAGAAAAAAAGGGGTTTTTTCCTTCCAATAGTCATCTTCTTTAGTTGTAAAAATGACAGGTGTTATTATTGTGCCAGATGCTCTGTTTAAGCAGCCCAGGGAGCATTGTTGCAATAAAAGGATGAGTTTGCAGTGGGCATAATGACTTCTGTCCAGAATCTCACCTGTCAGTTGCCACAGATTCAAAGTCTGTCCATTATCCTGGTTCCTGACTGGATTGTTTTGTGGCATCTGTAAGCTGAAGCACCACTTGGACTACTGTATCTGGACAAAGGGGAAGATTAATATTACAGAAGAAATAGGAAGCACAGAGGTAAACTTCAGTTATTTGTTTGCATCAAGCCAGTATCCTCTCCAGTTATGCTATAACCAGACAAATTGTGTTCTTATTCTGACGTTACTTTTTTGAGCAATACATTTTCATGTTTGTAGATGGTATGAATGGATTTGATTTTTATGTTGTTGCTTTGCTTAGGGTTAGAAAGAAAGGAATGCTAGTACTTCAGCTCCATTGTTACAATTATTTGCATTTTAGTACCAAAGTAAGTTTGAGAAAAATCTGTTTTTAAAGCTGTCAAAGAGGTTAATGGTAAGGAGGAGTTAGGTTCTTTCAAATTAATAGGTTTTGTAATTTCTTGTAAATAGCTGTAAATGAGTAGTCCTTAGCCTTGTTTTGGGTAGAAAATAACAAAATAATGAGTATGTGTGAAAATTAATCTCTGCTGGCGTAGTAGAAGACAATAGCTTTGCTTCTGGTGAGTATGCATTTAGACAATAAACAGCTTTTTTAAGAAGTGTTGCAAGGGAAAATGCATGAGGACCTATTTTCTGTCAGTATAAATGGAACATAAAGTACAAAGAGAACTTGAAATAATTTTCCTAAGCACTGGTCTCTGGGGAGATCTCTATATCCCTACCTCTGTGTAGTGGTCACAGGTAAGTTTTATGTGATGGAATCATTCAGCCAGGTGAATGTTTTTTCTCTCTTCTAGGGGTAAAGGTACTTCTACTACTAATAGATACTGAAACTTTATATGTAAAAATCATCATCCTTACTTTGATTTCTACAGATAATAGAAGCTTTGTAAGATAAATTGATTAAAATGTGGAACATGTAAGCCTTGGGAAAGGGTTGAGCTCTAGCTGATGTGTCCCTGGAAATACCAGTTACAGAATCACAGAATATTCTGAGTTTGAAGGGACCCACAAGGATCATTGAGTCCAACTCTTGGCCCTGCACAAGATACCCAGGAGAGAATTCATAGAATCATAGAATGTGCCAGGTTGGAAGGGACCCATCAGAATCATCAAGTCCCACTCCTGGCCCTCCACAGGACACCTCAAGAATCACACCATGTGCCTGAGAGTGTTGTCCAAATGCTTCTTGAACTCAGTTCAGGTCCTGTAAGACCTGCCATGTTTCTGCAGCATCCCTGATGGAAATGAGACTTGCCTTTCCCTGCCCAAGAGCTCAGGACAGTCATATCCCTACCTTTTGAGGTAGTTTCTTCTTTTTAAACTTCAAGTGTTACCTTGAAATTAATCCCATTTAGGTAACTAATATGCTATACTGAAAGGATAGTAAATTTCCAATTAAACTTCAAAGAATTCAGTTCTGTCTTGAAAACCTTCAAGATGCAGCCTTAAGAAAGACACATGTATTCTACAGTCTGGTAGTAAAAAAACCCAAACAAAACAAAACAAAACAACCTTGTGAAAGTTAGTCTAGAGCTTATAAAAGAATATTGTTTGTTTTCTAATTTAATTGAATATTTTTAAGATGGATGACATGTTCTGGCATATTGGTTTCTTTGTGCTTCTAAAAGAAATGGTTTTCATATCACTAAATGTATAAGTAAGTAGTGGAATTAAATAGTAATAGAAGCTATCTAAGAAAAGTCTTAAACCACTACAGTTAGTCTGTATTTTTGTGTGTGCTTAACACATAAAAATGAGATACTAAAAACCATCAGTCTAAAATGCTTCACTGTGGAAAAAGTGGATTTTGTTTTTTTCTCATTTGTTCTTTTGCAGGTGCACTTAGATATTTCAGAAAATAATTCTTTCAGCATTGGGATGGAAGACCTAACTATGATCAAGAAATTTGCAAGAGAAACTAAAAAGAAAAACATTTTGGTTTATGGTCTCCTTATCCAATGTAAGGTATGTAATTATCTTTCTGTGTGCAAATTATCTTCTTTTGCAATTTATATGATTAATGATAGAATCTTCATTTAAAACAAAATCAAAGGGAAATATATATGACATGAAAAGGATTTTTTTGCGAAGATTCTTGCCTGTTCTTGTTCAAAATTCAGACAAGCCTGTAGTTATAGACAAAAATGTAAGGTTTTTGATTAGAGAGGAATAAATGGTAAACATTTTTTAGAAATGCATTAAAACGTCAGGACCCTTTTTGCTTTTCTGCTTGGGAACTTGCTTTTTTCAGCATTAAAAAAAGAGAAAAATAGTGAAAGTACATTCAGTCAGTGGTTCTGCAGTATTTTATGTCCCTCATCAAAACAGAGTTTGGTACTCAGGTGACAGGAAGGGCATAGCATATAGGTGTTGAAACAGTGTCTGTAATAGCAGCAAATTGCCTCAGCTGGAGGCAAAAAGATTTAGTACTCCAACATCCTTTGTACTCACAAAAGCTATTTAAAAATAAACCATTTTGCCTGGGAAACATGTTCTGTCAACCAGAAGAGTGGGCTGCCTTGCCTCCAGTGCAGATACAGTTTTGCAGCTTCTTAACTCAGTCAACAGTGAAGGAAGAAGGAAGTTAGGTATTCAATGGAAATTTTAATAAAGAAAAATAAATGCAATCTTAACTGGGTTTTTTTTAGGTTGAATTATGTGTTTGGGTTTATATATAATTGATTAAATGTGGCTTTAGTTTTATATCTTTTTCCGGTATACCAAGCACTTGATTTTTCCCATCAAATTCTATTGCCTTATTAAGAGCTGGGAGTATCAATACCTATCAGTTTATGCTTTTATAGACTTTTAATGCCAACACAATATGAATATTGCTATTATATGGCATTAGTTTGTCACTTGTTTGTAAAACAGTGAAGGGGATACAACTGTTCAGTTTTCTTTCTGGTGCTATCAAACACCATTTTTTTTCAGGGTGAATTCTGACCTCCTTTGGTAAAAATAATTTGAATAACTATTGAAACATAGCTCTGTCACCTTCTCATGGTAAAAAGTAACTCTTCAAATATTGCTTTAGTTTAACTGCAGTTTTTGCCTTTCAGACTTCATTGTGTTTATATGATTTTATATGCAAGTGAATCAAATAGATATATGTGGATATGTTAGTAAAGCTAACTGGAAGAAAACAAAATCTTTTACAATCTTTAGTGGATTTTGATGGGCATGGCACCAAGACATTTTAATATTAACAGGCATGTATAAGAGCAGTATGAGATCTGAGTGGGAATTCTTGGTCTGTGATGATAAGAGAATTGCACCAGACTGCTGCCTCCATTTTTTGAAAATAAAAAGCTAGAATCATTATGTCATAGAGAGTTATCACTTATTAGCATGGAAAAAGTCTTAAACAGAGTAAAACACTTCGCAAAGTAAACTATTTCTAGCTGTCTTGTTTTAAAATGGATTTAAAACGTGTTGCTGCTCACAAAGACAAGGATATAGTCTTGAGTTCCTGCTTGTCAGTATTTGATAGATAACAAAAGAATAGGTTCTACAGATAGTTTGTATATATGTGATATATGTATCAAGTTTACTTTTGGCTGCAGATCTGTATAGAACGTAATTGTTTCTAGGTGAAGACCTATGGAAAGCCTCAACGTACGAATCCAGAAATTACGTAACCCAAAATTTATTGTTGGTCTGGGTGGGTCTGAGAGACTGTGAACAAAAGCAATTTGTTACATGTAAAGACATCTTTAAAACAGTCTCTTTTTGTTTAATCTTAAGTCCAAAGCATGATTTGAGAGTCACCCAGGTATTTTACTTCTAGTACAAGCCGTTAATAGGTGAACCTGTCGGTGACTGCCATGCTTGAGGATGGAATTTCATATAGGCATGATGGGGAGTCCAGAAGTAGAAACACAAAAAACACCTGTACTAGTGCAGGATAGCCTATTGTTGCAATAACTTCTGTCACTATGCTTTCTAGAAGTCCCAGAAAGCTATAGTTTATTTCAGGAAAAGAGTGATGACAGGTTACTTCATGGAGCTTTCCTCTAGCTGACAGGTTTATATCATCACTATCAAACATACACGGTTGATAGATGCACATTTAGGAATTTAAAAAAAAAAGGGAATTTATTGAGACACATGGCCATGGTACAATTCAGATGAAATTATATTATGTTTAGAAGGGTTATATATTGTGTGTGAGGATATGTTGATATAAAAGAATATGGGGGTAGCCTTTCAGATTTTCCATTAGAAAAGCAAATTTGTTGAAATAAATATTTTTTGAAAATATAACTTTTTTTTTAATATATTCTGGAAGTGGAAATTAAATGCTTTTGGAACCAAGGAGTTCAGTTTTGATGGTATTGGAGGAGCTGTGAAGCCCTAAGGAAGAAGTATGAATCTTTATTTTAATTTCTTAAATGCAGTGTTTGTTTAGTATTTAGAAAAAGATATCAAGTATTTTTATGACTATCCGATACACCAAGAAGCTAATCAGGAGAATTAAAGGAAAAGGCTTTAATGTGCTGTATATGTGACCTGTTTTTACCTTTCATTTGCTCAAAACAAGTGCATGTTCACAGCTGGTACACAAATAGTTATTTCTCTTGTAAACATCATGCATAGAATACCACATTACCGATACTGATGTATAGATTGGATCCACTTCATAAAACCTCCTGTTTGCATCCTGAAAATACTGTTAATTTAAATCTCACTTATGAAATAATTTTTTTTCTTTTCTAAAACAGTTCTGCAATATTAGAAATGGTTTATGTGTTCAAAGTACAAAGGGGAAAAGAGTATTCAGTATGCAGAGTCTGAACTTATGGAATTAGTTTTTGAGGATTTTTCAGATAATTTGAAGGAAATAGCTGATAAGCAAGGTGAATTAAAAATAGGGAGAAAGGTCCATTTTTTAATAGAAGATATTACTGGCATGTGTTGATGAAAAGGTTAGTAAAATTCCAACTCTTTAATTTAGTGAGAAGTTCCCCTTGAAAATAGCAATGACTGGCATGGTATTATTATATATTAAAATAAGACTCTTTATTTTAATAATAGTCTAGTGGGATGTAGTGGAAAAAGCAAATTCAGGATATTAGGAGGAAAACCTATAAAAAGAAGCCAAATTATTCTTAAATAAACAAAGTTTTACTTAAAAGGAGTCTTAGGAACTCCTAAAAACCCAAAGAATATGAAAGGTAATGTCAAATCATTGCATCCATGCAGGGCTGGAAATATATTAAAAGTACTGATTTATATCATTGGAGCCACAAGATTTGAGAGGACACCTCAGCTGCATGTTGTTCTATATTCTGAGCAATGGAGTAATACTGAAAATGGGCCTTGATCTCACACACACACGTTATTATCTTTAAACATATTCTAGGTAGTGAATGGCCTATATGACAGTATGTTTACATACGACAGTAATGTTTAAAAAACCCCCCATTTTCTCTATTTACTGCTCTTCTCCCTTTAAAAATAGTAATAATAATAATAATAATAATAATAATAATTTCTTATGACTGAATTGCAAAAAATAATCAGCACACATAAAAAGAGAATATAAGCAACATTTCCTAGCATGGGAGTTCAAATTCAACAGCTTGTAAAGGTTACAGGAATAAAATCTTGGTCTGTAGGTTTCAGTAATAACTTCCTTACTCTTCACAGGGAGTAAAAAGGAACAGTAATCATCCAAAATAAAGCACATTTAGATGAACACAGGAAGCCACAGAAAGCTTTAAAATAAGAAAGTAACACTAGTATATCTTGGTTATAGAACTGTATTAATTTAAAATACTTCAGAGAAGCAGTGACAGAATGTTGTGTCAGAGCAGCAAATATGTGCTAAGGCTTGCCAAGGCTAAGGTGAGCCTAAGTACTTTAGCCTCTGAAACTTCTATTTGGTTAAGATAAAGGAACTATTCATTGACAGCCAGAAAAATCACAGTACGTACACTAAAAAGAGACAAATGATGCAATAGAATAATTGTTATGAAGCTGTTTGAAACTAAAAGGAACCTGAACTGTGGGTGATTTCTTATGCAAACATACTGGACACTTATTGTAGCCTTAAAGAGTTTTTGAAGACAAGAGGCCCATCTGCAGTGTGGTTGATCACTCAAGAAATACTTAGTGTGCTAGAAGTGTTTTATGTCTGACTTGGTAAACCCCAAAGGTAAACATTTATGATTTCTTTTTCATCAAAGATCCCTTAAAATAGTATTATGGGTAAACATGAAGGCAGTGTTTCTCAAAAGAGGGAACACACCCCTCAATGGGGTAATCCACAAAGTAGAAGGTGGTTTGGCAACCAGTTGTGAGATAATGAGCCTAGGGGCCAAATGAAGTAAAATCACAAAATAAAACTTTGGAAACTCATTAAAAATGAAAAGGTTCTGCCCTACATGACCCCTGCATGCTTCTTAATTCACTTAATAATCAGCATAGAATTGGTCAAATGGTTGCAATCTGATTAAAATGATTGGGATGCTGCCTGGAAATCTCACCTTTCTCAAGATAACATATTTTTATTTCAGCTGCAGTGACATAATAGATTGTCATGAATCTGGAAACGTACATTTATTTGTAGAAATCCTTAAGGTCAAGTAATTACTGTTTAGTATTTTCAAGAGGCAGAAGTTGAACTTTTAAATATCATGATCCTATGGACTATTCACTCTTTCAAGGAAAATGGTTCAAATTGTGTGATGAGCCAGAGTGATCTGGTTTCCACTGAGTTTGGGACAAAGAGGGAAACCAAATCTGTTTGAAACTTTCTATATGGATAGCCTCATAGAAATCAGAATCTGTGGGTTTCTTAATACAAACTCATAGCCAGTCATTCACCAGAAAAACCAGAGACTGGTATTTATGGAGGCTGGACACATTTTTATCCTTAATTATTAGTACTATCTGCAATCAGCCATGAATGCATATTTTGCAATAAGTAGAACTGACATGATGAAAAAGATTTACAAACATGGATTTGTAAAATAAAACTACGAATAACTACAGGAACTGCAAATAGTACAGTTTTAAAACACAGATTTAGTCACACTGTTTGTAACAACTGCCTGTTAGCATAAGATACTTCTATAACTTTTACATATTAGTAACAAATCTGTTTGAAAGTCCTCCTAAGATTTCTGTCAATTAAACATTTATATTACTTAACTACAGAAAATCAGTTTTAAATTTAGTGTTTGAAAGACAGAAATCTGAGTACTTCCAAAGAAATACATTGGTGTGTGAGTGGTTTTTTTAAGCTATGTAATATATACAGAAATGATAAACAAGCCTGGTGGCTTTGTATTTTGAACTGAAATCTAGTTGATCAAACTAGCCTTTCGCGTCTGTTTTGTACCATTCAGAGGATGTCAAGAAATTAAAAAAGAGCATGTCTCTGGCACAGTAGTCAATTAAGAAATGTATTCATTCAAATATTACCAAAATGTTTCTTAAGCTTTGAGCCTTGAGTCAGGAAGGGTCATAAACATAGAACTTTGCAGCCTCACTTTTGCTTGCAATGCTCTTGTGCATCACATTGTGGGAAGCACGGCTGCTTGGCTGTGCTGCTGCTCATTTTAGTAGATATCCTGAAGCTTGATACTGGGTAATATTGATCAACAAATTGGGATTGCTGTTCTTCTATCTCAGAGTTTTAGTGTGTCTACCTGGAATGCATGCATACATGCTCTTTTTATTTTCTCGCTCATTTTCTCTTGCCACCTTTCTCTGTTCTCATTTTCCCTCAAGTCTTCTGCCTCTTCTAGCCAAAACAGGTAAAATACCAGAGGATTTTCTACAGATTTGCCACTCTTCTAAAAGCAGTCAAATGAAGCATTTCCACAAACTAATTTCTCAGTGCAGTGCCAAATTCCTGGTCTGAGGAAGATGGGCTTTTAAGAAGAATAATTGGTAACCTTTTGGGCTTTCATTAAATAACTGTGTAGGTTTTTATCAGAGAAAGGTCAGAAAGTTGCTCAATTTGTCTCTGCTATTACAAGTTCTAGGAGTTTAACGAGCTGCACAGAAAACAATGAGGTTAATATTTTATGCCTTTTACACATGACCTTTTTAGACTTGTTTCAGCTATTGAACTTATAATTGGAGAAACCAGAGTTCTTCCATCAACTTGTCAGCCAAAATGATTAAGGCATGTAGACATGTCTTAAAAGTCGTGACTTCATAAAATGGCCTTTAAATATCCTTCCTTTTATACCTCAGTTCAGCCATTCTGACAATGTTAGTCAATAAAGGTTGCTAGTTGTTTCTTTTGTGGATATTTTAATTGTATAAAACATATTACTCTAAAATAGCTTCGTAGTATGGACTGGAATTTTGGGGAGCAAGTGGATTTAAGGTGAAATACCAAACTTTCTAGTGGAAAGGAAAATATGTGATATACAATATGGCAACTTAGAAAAGTATGTTGGTATTAATTATTCTGGATGCTTTATTTTCATAGGAAATAAACATTGAATTGGAACCATTTGCAAAAACAAATGCTATGAGGATCAAATCTGAGTTTTATCTTCAAATCTGATAGTATGAGTTATTCTGATTTTTATTTCTTATTAAAGCTTTGATGTTGACCTGCTATCTCTTAATGGAAACATAAACATTTAAGATGAAAGGATTTTGACACAAAATTTTGTTTGCAAACAAATGGCTTTTAACTTATTTTTCCATTGCTAGCTTGCCTGACAGAAACCTCTGAAGTTCCCTGCATCTGTTTAAGGATAGTTGCACTTTTTAGTTTTTGGTGCTGCAATTCTCCACTTAAAGCAATGTTTGTGCTCCTTTTACTGTCTAAGCTGGGCATCAAAAATTAGTCTTCTCACTTGGCTTCCATGCTGTCCCCCAGAGGCATCGTTTAGCAGGTAACTAAAATACCTATAGTGCAGAATACATCTGGCTTAGATCTGATTACGTAAAACAATAATAACAAAGAAGATTACTAAAGTTGTTCTGTTTGCTTAAGAGGCATTTTGAAAATGTTAGCAGCTTGCTGTTGTGTTAGTTTTCTAATGAGCTTTTGTATTTTCAATGCACTTTTTCAATTAAAAACATGGCTGAAATTTTTCAGATAACTTTTTCCAGTTTCGATGCAAAGTTTGGTTTTATAGTGAAAATATGCAAAGTTTGTAGCAAATTTTCATCACTGTGTTGGACCAGGAAAACTTAGGAAGTTCTTCAGCCATTTAAACAGAAAAGGAAAATCCCTTCGAGCTGTACATTGTAGTGACTGTAACCATTCTATGGCTTTTGCTGCAGTCCTTGTGGTGTGGTAATTCTTAAAATTTGTGCAGCAGAGGCACTGACTATCAACTCTATATTGGGAGTATTAATTTCCTCTTTTATCCTCTCCTGCTATATACTAGCAGAAATCAAGTAATGCAGCCTTAGGCTAACTTTGGGGGATTTCTTTAGAAGGGCTGGAAGAGCTGTGGTTGGGGTTTTAGTATTTGAGATACTAAGCCCCAGATCTTATTTGTTGCTTATGTCTGATTGTTCAGTGAAAGTCATCCATTATGGATCATACCCAGTGCTTAAGTATATAAAAATAATATGTGATACTACACTTCATGGCAAAGGCTCTATAAGGTCAAGAATGAAAAATGCCCCTTATTCTCCAGCCTGTGCACTGCCATCAGATACCAGTGACACCCTGTATATCCTAGTAGCTCCTTTGTGCACTTGAACCTCTTTCAGATTTGTCACCCATCTCCTCTGGAAGTATCTGTCCTGATACATCCCAGGTGTGGGTTTCTCTGCCGTGGGATTTATTATGCTGCAGTATGTCGCCATCAAAGGTGGCCATAAAGGACCAGAACAGTTTATCTACGTCATTGTCTTGTGTCCAACAGTAGCTGTAAGGAAATGCCTAGGAGAGAATCAGATCAGGGCAAGCTATATATAGCATGCCTAAATTTTCTCCTTATACTCAGTAATTGCTAACTTAAGTATTTCCTGAGCCAGAGAGGTTGTCTGTGGAAGTATTAGCCCTGATGGGTTTCTGTTCCTTGCTCTTGTCTTCTGAGATCTGTGTAAACTTTTAGCGTCCACTGTGTCCCCTAATGAACAACTATATAGACTGAAAAACAAAGAGGTGGTTAAGTGGTGTCCTAAGCACAGGGGCTTGCTTCTGGTCTGCTGAGTTCTCATCATTTAAAATTTGAAGTACAGGTGAATTGGTTTACATTCACTTGCATTCAACTTCATTTATAATTTTATTGTCTAGTTACTCATTTTATAATGATCTTCCTGCATTCAAAGCCAGTCAGCCGCTGCCCTAATGAGCTTCATATCATAAGCACTCATATTATTACTTACTATTTTTTCCAATTTGTTTATGAATATGTTGAACAACATAGATACTATAACAAATCCCACCTGAACTATGTGTATTCTGTTCTGAGGACTAAGCATTTACTCCTACCCACTCTACTTTGTCTTTTGAGCAAGGCTTTATTCCTGGCAGGTCTTCTGTCTTATGTCCTGGAACCTTAGTTTTCTTAAAAACCTTTGGGGAGGAATTTTGTTGGATGTCTTGGAAATCCCAGTAAATTCAATCAACTGTCCCCCATTCCTTTGAAGAAATACAGTAAGAATGCACATTCAAGCTTAAAAACAAATACATGTTGACTTTATCATCGTCTTAACTTGATCTCTGCAATTAATCTTAAGTATTTATTTAATTCTTAAATTATAATTTGTTAAATTGTCTGGCACAGAGTTACGGCTTTCTATTCTGTAGTTCACTGTATCTTTTCAGAATTTTTTTGTTTTAAATTGGAAATTATTACCACACTGTTGTGCCTACTAAGGCCATTTTTAAACTAGAGATGACGCACACCACTAGGAATGTGTTGCTTCTCTTCATTAATGACAAGACCAGAACAATCACAGTGCATTCTGCTGCTGGCTTGTGGTTGCTGAGGGCTATTTATTTTTTAACATTCAAAGATAACAGGAGCAAATCTCATGGCATCTTCATCTCACTAATGTTAAGTTTCTAAACATTTCAGCTGACTTTCATCTAAATATGTTTTGAAACATCTGAATATGAAAATATGTTCATATCTCAAGATGCAGAGTGTTTGAAGTTAGATTAAACTGTTTCTCTTAAAACATGGAAATGCATGGATTGAGGCTTAACACAAGTCAGAGAAAGATCATAGAAAAACTCCACTGGGTAGTGATTTTCATCTGAATTTTGTTGTGAAGTATTTCCTGGAAGTTATTTTCCAGTCGAATACTTGGATTGAATAAAAGTGGAAAATGTCACCATTATAGATTTTCCAGCATTTTCAGTCTGAACTCATTAAATTTGATTTTAAGACATTCTTTGAGGAGTTGCTTTCCTAAGCCAATTTTTATTCATCCTCCTAACTAATATTTTAACCATATTCCAAGCCTTACAGTGTACTTTCTCACGAGGTCAGAGGTCATAGCTTCTACTGAGCATCAGGGCCCATTACTTCGCAATGTACTTACATAAATCTGCTTGATTTATAACTGTTTTGATCTTTGAAGTTTTTACCAAGCAGAATATTTTAAAAACTGAGATTGTTTACATTTGAGTTTTATTCAACCTGTGTGGTACTGGCAGCAGCACGAATGCACATTTTTGGCAGAGCCTCTGCCTTCAACTTTTTCCTTGACTCAGTCTTTCCATTTTTATGCAGCTATGAGCTCAAGTGTCTTTCACTTGTGTATTTAATTCCAGTGTTCTGTGCTTAAATTTAGCAGACCAGGTGTTGAATTTTGTAGGAAATTTTTAGCAAATGATACGAAAGATGAGGATGATGTGTGATTTCTACTTAAACAACAGCAGTATAATGAAGTATGCTGTGTAAGCCTGACTGCACACCAACTTTTATGGTCACTTGCTCCCAGAACTGTGCAATTTTAGATGCCTCTCCCTGTCCTGTGAGGTCTTTCATTATTCAAAATGAGGTAAAATGCCTTCAGAACTTTCCTTCAAATAGGTCAGATATCATTTCCATAGTTCAGCTTTTTATTTTTGTCCTCAAAATGTGCTCTATGCTTGCCATGTTCAAGGCACAAAGATTCTTCCATGGAATTATGGTATAAGTATGTTTATGAGCTCATGGAGTTCATAAACCAAAATGGTTGGTGGTATCAAAAGGGACAGCATGTGCCTCTTCCTCTGAAGTAGCGAGTGAACTTCCTCTCTCTTTTGACTCTGCTTTTGGAAGTGGAGGGGGTGTTAGTTCCTTCTGTAAAAGTTAAATTTCTTCTTTCAAGGACTTGAAAGGGTCAGGGTGAAGCTCCATTTCTTGTGCAGACTCCTGTTCATGTGCAGCTTTTCCTCATTTTGTAGATAATAAATTTCAATTAGAACATTTTCCCTCCTCTGCGAGATGTATATGAATATAGCAACATAACTTTTGGAGATTTAAGTCCTTGTTATATTTACCATGGGAAAACTGGGTGAAATATGATGCAGTTACCCAGACTAGAGATAAAACATCCTGAATTCTGCTTCTTAAAAGTAACTGAGGAGAAGTCTGACATTCCATATTAAAACTGAAGCAAAGGTATTCATGTTTCAGAATTTGCATTTATTTCATGGATTTTTAAAAATCATCCATACAATGCTGCAGATGCTTGTGTTAGTCAGGACTGTAACTTTTATTTTTCTTCCTGATTAATAATTAACACACTGATATGAAAATGGCCTAAAAATAATTACATTTCTGCAAAGAGACTGAAATATTGAGGATCTGCAGTTAACATTGCTGATTTTGATTTTTCAGAACCTGTTCAACACTGGTTGGTGTGAAAGGGCTAGTTACCCAAAAATTTGTATGGAAAAGGTTTCCAGTGAAAAGTTTTTATTCAGAGTATTCTCAAATTATGCAAGCAGAGATGATGAGTTTGTTATTGACAAAATGTTTTATGTTGAGAACATTCCTTAAGCATTGTGTTATCCATCAGGAAAGAAAGAAAAGTAATATTATTAGACTCCTTTTAGGGGATTGGAGCCTAAACAGGGAGATACTTTAGGATAGGAAAGGATTTTGTGATGTATTTGTGACATATTTGTCTTCAAACTGCTTGCCCATTTTGTTATGCTGTACTGCATGTGCATCTTTAGGAGAAACTTACTGTATCAGCCAATATTTTATCACATGAACATTTTCAGGAACACAAAGGGAGGTAAGGCAGAGTATTAATGTTCAATATATGATGTAGTAAATTCGTATATGGGTGTTTGGTCCTGTAGGAGAATGGGATGTAAATGAAACTCTAAACAGAGCATGGTTCTAGGTCAGTCATCATGGGAGACCCATGTAAGGCTGTGGGTCAGTTTCAGATCCCACCCTTCATCTCTGGCCAGGCAGGTTTGTTCTGACAGAAACCATGGCTTCAATTGTATGCATAAGAGTAGATGATCAGTTATAATTACTCTGATACTGTGATGGGTGTGCAGTTTAAGAGCTCTCTACTTTGAATGAGCAAAGTTGAAGGTTCAGTGAGACTAACTGTGCTTTAACTAGTAGATATGCTCAGAGAGCTGCAGTCTGTGACTGATACCTGCTTGTACCGAGAATAAACCTTCTGCAGGTTTAAAACTGACATTTCTGCAACATGTCCTAACTGCTTAATTGGTTAGAGTTTACTGGTGAAAACCTACTTCTGAACAACAATCTCTGCTCGGTATTAGATGTGTGCTAAATTTAAAGCAGAATTTTGTCAGTGCCTTAGGTATTGACTCAGGTTTTATAGGTAATTTACTCTGATGTGTCTTGCAATAGTGTAGCTCAAGAGTAAATTCAAGCCCATTCCCATAAAGTCATAACAAATCCTTGTTTAAAAGTTATGCTGAAACTGACAGTACTGCTTCTGTGCCCTCTACACTCTTCTTATGAAAATAATTTAAACTAGGATTTCTCTAGAAGAAATAGCATGGAGAACTAATTTTTTATGGAATTATATGTTTTCTGCACGTGCTGTTTCTAAATCTTTTGGAGGGGAGAAGAGTCTGCTTTGTTTTTGAACTTCAAAATGTTTTGGGGTGATTTACTGCACTCTGAAGTTCCATTAAGCATGTTTGTTTGTATGTCAAAATTCCACTTACTAAAGTTTACTCCAAACCCAATTTTAAGTAGTTAGCTGTTACTAAATAAGAGCTAACCATGCATTTACATCCAGTTGATGTAAGATTTTCCTGATTAACTTACTAGTGACTCTTACTGGCATGTTCAGATTTTACTTAGATTTTGCAATAAATAGAAATTTTGGACAAGGTAACAGCTAACTGTAGGTGCAGCCTCTTAGCTTTTCAACATTCTACTAAAGCTTAGGTGACTTTTTGCCGTTTGTTTAGTTTTTTTCCCCTGATGATAGAGAAAAATGCATTTTACTGCCTAGAATCAGCCAACAAATGTTAATTATGATCTTTCTAGGGCTTATTGAATAACTGGCCTAGTGAACTCAGATGATTTCCTCATTTTCCTTAATTCCTTAACTGACTGATCAAAGTTTTGCTACAAGGTACCTTGCCACCCCACTTTTCAGGCATAAATTGGAAAAACCCGTCTTTCTATGCTAAACAATTCAATCTCTTTGCTGAAATAGTAGAGTGAGAGTGGGGATGAAATTTAGAGGTGTAAGAAAATAGCTGCTGAAAGTTTTCATAGGCAGGTTGTGTGTCAGACACAGCAATAGCAAAGATAAGTTGTTAGTTCTGTCAGCTGTACTACTGCATTTGTTGTAAACAGGGTTTACATTTCTAGTGGAAGGGCCAGCGTGGTTTCATGTGCCAGCAACTCCTTGTAGCCATGTCTGTAAGCACTTGAAACTGATGTTTCTAAAAGAGGTGGGTTTGAATGTTCGGTGCTGAACAAAACCACTGGCTAATAGTGTTTCTTTTTCTTCATACATAGAAAAATAGGAATTAAGTGACAGAAAAAATGATCATTCAGCTCCTTCATTCTACATGCAAGATTATTCTTTTAAGCAAACGTTGTCTTTGCCTTCCTTTTGTATTGGTTTTAGTGACTTTATCCATCTTGCCTACTTGATAAAGCTCATCTGAAACATGCATTTGTGCTCTATACCCATCTATTTCAGCTTTTCACTGCTTGGCAAACATTGTTATGTAATTAACTCCGTATATTTTTCCTCTTCCAATTTTTTCTGGTATAAATTAGGCCATTCTCCCCTTCTATTCGGCAAGGGCATATTTTGTACTAATTGATATTACAGCATTAAGAGAAACTCCTTAGAGACTCACTGGCTCTGTGCCTAATTACCACCTACATATTCTTGGTTAAGTGGGACATGAGCAACATCTTTTTGAACACAGAGACATATAGAAATGTTCAGGGTTATTATTTAAAGGCAACTGCCCAAATAATAGTAACATCTTTTTTTGTAAGTCAGGATCTTTCTTCATGTTGTCTTTTGAAAATAATGTTCACTCTTGCCTCAAATCAAAGATCACCACAAACTAAAGTGCTACAACAGGGCAGAGCTAAGATAGGTTTTTCTTTACAGAAAAAGAGAGTGGGAAATTTATTCTAAAGAGTTTTTTCTTAAAAGCTGTGAAGCGCTGTTGAAACCATCAAGGGTTGGTTTTGTTTTGTTTTTTTTTCCCAAGATTCTGTATCAATATTCCATTTTGCTAGAAGCAGCACAGCTGTGTTTAAGAGAGTATTTGCCAGTATAATTAAGGATATGAAGGATCAGATTCACTTGGGATGGGAACACTGGTCAGAGGGCCTTGGAGTGCTAATTTATAGCATAAGCTTGCACCAAATTGTGCCAAAATGGAAATCATACTCAGTGTCCACCCTAAAACATCTCTAAATAATTTGAGGCAGCATCAGTTTAATATGAAATGGAGTGTTTGCACATGGTTCTTGACATTGTTCCCATACTGAAGTAGAGCAACAAGTTTAATTTTTATCCTAGGGCAAGTGCTTTGCAGAAAAAGCTGTCTGTATCCTGATAATGTAGCAATGGTGTCTCCTTGCTGATGTTTTTCAGCCAAAGAACACAGGCATTCAAGTGTACAGGCAAAAGTGATGTTATTGCAGAGAAGCCCTAGTAACTTTAACAGTTTTTAACTGAAGGGGTGTTTTTTAGATTAAATAAAAAAAGTTTTTTACACAGGGTGGTGAAACACTGGCATGGGTTGCCCAGAACCCAGAATCATTCACAGTCAGGTTGGACAGGGCTCTGAGCAATCTGATCTAGTTGAAGATGTCCTGACTCATTGCAGGGGGGTTGGATTAGATGGCCTTTAGAGGTGCCTCCCACTCAAACCATGCTGTGGTCCTATGATTGTGTACTTTGGTATTGGGCTTAGCTAGTACACCCTAATGGTACTGGTCCGATGGCTCTTTTTGTTCCTATGATTTTATCATTGGTAGCAGCATGATTGTTATTTCTACAAGCTTTAGTAAGCACCGTAAATTGATATCCTTACAAGTTGTGTTTACTCTAAATTCATGTTATCTGTAGGATTTGACTTGATTTGGTAATCAAGGTAGGTACAAGGTGAATGTAAAACTGAATGAAAGCTTTCCACTTAAAAATAGGATGCTTTTTTTGGGTAACATTTAGAAAAACTCTCTTGGCTATGCATAGAGGTGGTTCTCCAATTAAGAAAGGAATGTTCTTATTTGTATGGTTTTCTTAGCAGATAAAGTGGATTTACTCAATGCAGTGTGTTTTGAGCTATGTGACTCATTCACTTACCAAATACTCGTGGCCTGTCCTAACACTGTGCTTTGCAAAAAGTGAGCAATAGCTTGGTTTTATATGCATTAGGCATACTTTCTTATGGATCTGATGAACTCTTCCTTCTATGCAGCCACTATAAAGTGTCTTAGCTTCTGTCCATTCACAGGGATCCTTGATAGAGTTCCTGCTAGGGAAGACTCTGCCCAGGCTGAGCAATGAGCTAAGGTGGGATTGGAAGCTACAGTAAATGAATTAAATTTAATTTTAAATTCTTCTTTCCCACTTTTCCTTGATGAGGAAGATAATGGTAGGGAGAGTCAACATAATATTAGGAATATTTTTTACTCTTTTCTTGTGAGACAATTCTTTCAGGCACATGATGTAATTTTGGGGGTTGTCCTGTGAGTTGGACTCGGTGAACCTTGTGGGTCCCTTCCAACTCAGGATATTGTATGATTTGATGATTAATCCAAATTTAGCCAAGTGATTCAGCTCTATAAACATCTCTCTCTTGTACACACACAGTTGATGCTAGTGAAAGCTACAGCCCTGAAATTTGCCGACATTCCTCTGTATTCATCATGGATTGTTGTTCCTGGGTTTCAGCTTTCTTTATGCTGTACTTTCCAAAAAGACTTTGAACAGATCCCACATAGGCTCTGGCATTTTTTCTCCATTTTTTCCCAGGGAACACACTGCAGCTCATTGCTCCCATTTGGCCTTTTAGTTGAAAGGGGGTTTTCATGTGTTCATAATCCCCCTCAGCTTGGGCACCTGGTGTCAAGAAGAGAGAATAAGGGGTAAAGAGACATTTTAGTGGGAGGGGGAGAAAAAAGGCAAGACAGGAGGGAGCATTGCAGGACAGAGAAATAAAAAAGACTGGGAGCAGGGCAGCAGCAATGAACTTGGCTTTTTATGGCATGGGTGGAGTAGACGGTGGAGTCCGTGATAATTTTACCAGTCTTGGTAGTTTGCCACACTTGTTAGTGCTGTTCTCAATGGGTCTTGTGGGGCACAAAGTGAATAATCATATGCTATTAAAATGCTTTATGCAAAAATATCCTGAAATAGTCTGCACAGAAACTCCTTAATTATTTGATTTCTGACATTTGAGTTAACCTTTGTATTTTAAAATTGAAAATTGATACAGAGAACAGTTTATTTCCTCTCTATTTTCTCAAAAAGTTGTCTAATGTAAAATTAATTATAAGCTGGCTCAATTAAATGTAGACCACGGCCCACAACTTTTCCACTGAGAACAGGAAAAGCATTGCAATAACCACATCATCTCTGAATGAGGGAAGGCTCTTCTGTTCCTACTGACAGCATCTGGAAACTCTATCAATAAGTAGTTCATAAATATAGATGAAAATACCACTCACGTTTTTAATCTTTCTAGAAGATCTAAAGCATTTAAATTAAAATTTGCAGTTCAGATGATGTATCCCCACTTGGCAACTGTAAAATAGGTCTTCTTTTTAATATTCACTCCGGGGATATAGTGAGCAAAATAAGATTAAAGATATGATATTAAAATAAGATAAGATGTTTCTGAGGGTTGTGCTTTGTAGGCATGTTTGGAAATATTTGCTCTAATCTACTGAGACAATGTTTTACTACATATGAAAGATATCTTGAAGACGTGATTTAGGACAATGAGCATGCATTTTACATAAACATGTTTTATCCAGTAAAGACTGAGTATTGTCTTGAATTGATGAGTCTATTATCATGGCAATAATATAGATCATAGTAAAAAGATAATACAGGAAGAGAAAGCCAGAAGGATTAATCACTGCAGTCCAGAGGTGAGTTATTTTATATACCAATGAAGTTTTACAATGCAGACTGGATTTTTAACTGACTGAGTATAAAAAAGTGTTGATTTGCAATCCCTGCAGCATAAATTGTACATTTCTTCATCAGTCAGTAATACTTTTATTACTATAATTATAGTCAGAGGCAGTAGGATTTTAGGCATCTTTATCCAGATGATAATTATATATTTATTACTCAAGTTTCTAATATTTATTTTGAAACAAGACATTCCTAAACATCCTCATCTGTGCAGGAACACTCAAGGCCTACCAGGAGCTATAAATGCACCCTATATTGAAACACGGTGCTCTTAACAGTATCTGTTCGTCATGGTGTAGAGAAGGCTAAAGTGGGAGCAACTACAAAAGTGCTCTTGTTTGCTCAATCTGTCAGATATAAATAAAAGTACCAGTGATGCAGATTATGTTCTGTATGAAAGATTAGTCCATTGCTAGAGATTAACAGCATCTTTCAGTAGAGAAGAAACTAGCATGCGATGTTTTTAGTATAAGCAAAGAGGAAGAGTGAGCTGTAGTAAAATTCAAGTAGCAGAAAGGAGTTGTAAAAGTCAGAAAATAAGTGTTCTCTGCAAAATTCCTGTGAAATTGGCCTACCATGATCCTTAATTTCTCCACCCTGGAATTGACATCAGTATGAAGTTAGCAAATACTTAGTGGCTTCAGCTGAAGCATTTTAGCTGGACTGCCCTCGTTGAAAACATCATGCAATGATGAATAGCAGTTTTTGGAAATGAAGTGCAGTTACGGGCCAGTATCTGCAGAGGAGTGGAATGCGTACGGATTCACAGCTTCACAAGTTTTTAGTGCAATTCCACATTTTCCTCCCCACAAAATTTTACGTCTTTTAAGTCTATTGTGTCTTAGAGTGTTTGAACTGTTCATGCTATTAGTTTTTTCTTTCCACACCTTGTGATAGGTGAATAGCTTTCTGCGTGGATCTTCATACATACTATTGCAATTATTAATGCTTTCATTGTAAGTGAACATTATTTATGAGATACTTGTAGAGTGATTTATTGCTTTTCAAGTATCAACAAGCTATCAGGTTTAGAAAGAATCATGTTTATATTCATTTCTCTGCATCTGTGATTGATGACATGACCACTGATGCTATGCTCAGTGTGGGGGAACACATTTTAGGGAATGCTGTGTCTGGCCAGATCTGGAGATACAGATCTTAGTCTCTTTGTCATCTTTTGTAAGAAGATGTGGGAGGAATGAACATACAGGGTCAGATTTGAGAGAAAGAAAAAGTGGTGAGGAATTCTCCATCATAAGCTTGGAACAGAGGAAAGATTCTACCTCACTCCGAGCTTTTAGGCTGAATAGTGGGGGTTTGGTTTCTGTTTTGTTTTGTTTTGCCTTTTTTTTTTACCTTGTAAGATTTTGATTGATTTCATTCCTTCGTTATTTCAGAATTTTGGTGCTTAAGAAAAATACTTATTTTAAAGTATATTCTCTTAGTGGCATGCAAATTAATTATGCAGTATTTCAGAATTTATTTTGATACCTCATTCTAGTAATTATATATGTATATAAACAATGTGAGGTTTGGTTAATTATATTCAAGGAAGCTGAATTTAAAGTAGGCTGGGTAGAAGCCTGGAACCTGGGAGTCCTAGGAGGGTGGAGGGTTTGTCTGCTTGTCTGGTTGTAAGAAGCAGGGTATAGTTAGTGTTATGGTCCATGTTGGCATAGTAATGGTACTTCAGTTTTTCAATATCTGGATAGCTCAGGAGCAAGAGTTTGCACAGGAAAGCTGGGGAGATTTCCTCCAGTTTTATGCTTCTATTTACAAAAATGGAATTCATAACAGCTACTCAGTTATGAAAATGATTGTGCCAGACTACTCATCATATTTCCCTGCATATGCATGTTAAAAAGCTTTTCTCAATGACTGATGAAGATGTTCAGTGGAGACCCAATTATCATCTGAGAAAATAAAGGAAGATGCTGAAGCAAAAATAATTTCAGTGTCAATTAACTGAGTTCTGCCGTGATGCTGGTATATCTTATTGAAAAAAAACCCCGCTGTTCTTGCAGGTTGGTTGCTAATACTATAAAAATTAACATTAGCAAAGTAAAACTTTCACTTTGAAAGACAGTGGAAAGTTTATTATTAATGATGATAACATTTTAAAGCAAGATTATAAAAGTGACATTAAGCAACAGCAAGGCTATTTATTCCTTTGAAATTGCAAAGTAAAATTTTACCCCCAAAATAAATGTACAGATTTGCTAATTCTTGCATGAATAAGAAACTTCTCCCATAAGAGTTGTAGATATTTTCTGGACATTTTTACTGTAAAATTCTAGTTTTATACTGTGATTCACCAGAACAGGGTTTGGAGGAGCTTTTTAGCTATTCATTGCTGCTTTAGGCTGTCAAATTAGAAATGTTTTCAGGCTGCTTCAATACTTGAGCAGAATAGAAGCAAGAGCCCCAGGTGGATCTTCCCAAAATAATCCTCTGATATTGGTGTTGTAGTACCTTAGCACAGCTGACAAATGTTAAGTATGTTAATGGTGCTTTGCCTTTTTTTTTGTTTGTTTGTTTTTTTGTTAAGTAGCAGCACTAGATAGCAAAGGGAATCTCTGTGGAATCATACTATATTGTATTGCTCCATGTGGAATATACTGCTGAAATGGTCTGCTCATACCATCACAGACTAATAAAGCTCATAGTCTTTGCCATTGACATCACTGTCACTGGTCACTGTCCCTCTAGTGCCAGTTCCATTGGAGTTTTCATGAGTAATGTGAACATCTTTAGGTTCAAGACTTGATCATATCATACTGCTTTATGTGAGGAAAAGATGTTCTCTGTAGAGTTATGTGTACACTATTAAAAAAGTATGGTTTGAAAAACGCTCCCAGCAGTCTTGTTATACCTTTGCCTACTGTAACTGAACAAAATTGTAGGCACCTGAAATTTATTATGAGCATGGTGAAATCACAATGCCGACTCATAGCAGAGGGCTTTGACTGTAAACCTCTTCATCCTGAAGTTCTGCGTATGCTGTATGTTTCATCCCATGTCTCAGGAAGATGCAGTCCCATCCAGAGACTCTGGCACCTCCACCTGGTACCAGACTAGAGTCAAAGCAGCAGTGGTGCTAGAGGCTCCTAGAAAACATTCTCTCCTCAGACTCAAGTGGCCGCATGAAGTCAGTTCATGTGGGGTATTCTGACGGAGTAACTAGTATGGATGAAAGAGTAGGAGAGGGAGGATCAGAATGAACAGGGAGCTTCTGATGGCTTTATGTTGGCGCTTACGTGTAAGGAAAGGCAGGAAGACTCAAAGCAGAAACAAAGACTGTGGATGCTAGCAAGGGCTAGCAGAGGAATTTTCCTGTGAAACTTTTCTTTCTCATGAGAGAGCAGTTAGAGAAATCTGAAAGCTTCTTTGTGAAAGCTTTCGTTCTCATGTGAACTGAATGAACAACACTTTGAGAGAATGTAAACCATTTCTGCACCTGCAAGTTGTTGTGAGAACTGTGAAAAGTATTTTCCTTCTCTAAGAATAATATTTGGAAATGGGTGTCTTACTGCTCAACCTATCACCTTGAGAGGTGGTGGGTCAACAGGCCAATCATGTAATTTCTCTGTTGTGAACCATACTATAAATGTTATGGGTGATTAAACGAGGTCACTTTGGCCATATCATCTGACCTGGACTTATGTCGTGATTTTCGCTGTTCTCTGGGGGATAACAGAGACAAAAGATGAACAGAAAGGGCTGACTCCATATATGAGGTTTATAAAGGAGATACGTGTCACTGCCTCTGCCACCTGGTGTTACCATGTGTGACAGAAAAAAGGATGGTGAAGGATGATAAAGTGCTTTGTCAAGTATCCACCTGATATATCTGCTCTTTGGAAACCAAAGATTTGTGGGATAGCTATCCTTGGAATTGCTGCAGTGAAAACACTTGATCTAGGCCTCAGATTTGAACTAGACTGAAGTAAAATCTGCAAAATGTGTATTGTGTAATTGCAGCAACTTCATTGTTGCATTGATCTGCTCTTACTGTACTGCTCTACTTAGTGAAGATACCTGAATTTAGGAAACCCCAGGAAATAATCTTTTCCTGGATTCTTTGGGTTAAAACACTAACCTGGGCTTCAGTTTTCTGTCCCTTCTGCACTGGAAAGCAGCAGCAACTCTGCTTTCCATACAACAGCTGCTCACCTTTCTTCCTTGACAGGCAATCTTCCCTGTTCCTTTCATCTTTCTGGTACAGGAAATTCTCTTTTCCTTTCACCTGTAGCTGCAGCATCCTTTTTATAATCAAATAGTCACTTTCCCTTACTTCCTTCAGGAACAGAATTACCTGTTACTTTTATTATTTGCTCTAAATTATCTTTGTTTCCCTTACCTTCCCACCCTGTCCAGAAATTTCCACTCAGCTTGTGTGTTTCTGGCTACTGGTATGGAGCAGAAGTGGTCTGGAATGGGTGTTTTGCTCAAGTCAAACCTAAAAAGCCTGGATGCTGCTAGTATAGAGGCTGTGCTTTGGAGGAGACATCTTGCAGCCCAGTGAGACTCCCATCTGACTGACCTTTTGCCCTTGGTGCCCCTCACACAAGTAGTCTGTCTGCCTCGAGAGCATCTGGTGCTTAAACAGATGTTCTGTGACTCCTCCAAGAGATCCTGTGCCAGATGGCAGGATCCACAAAATGGATCCCTGTCACTCTCACTCAATGTTATTGGACTTGAACACAAATACGATCTAAATGAAAACAGAATTAAACACTTTAGCTAAGATACACTATGCAATTTATTCTTTTACTAATTGGATGAACTCTTTGAATCAAGATTTTTATAATGTAAGTAATAACTGCCAACTCTTATTTTTATTGCTTTTTATTGCCTCAGGCGAATATATTATTTTGATATTTAAATAATTGGCAACAGAAAGTTGACAGTTACTAGAAAAATTACAACCGTGAATCACCAAGTCAGACAATAGCTTTTTTTTTTTTTAAGCAAGGCTGGGGGTTATAAAAGACTTCCAGATGTTATTTTGTTCATATCCCTCATCAAAAGAAAATATTCTGAGCAGGCTGGCCTGAACAGGTAGTATTTCTCAAATATTGATAATTAGAAATTCTTCCTGACATATCCCAAAGTTCACTAAGCACTCTCCCTTGAGTATGTGTGGTAATCTGAATCATTCTGCAGTCTACCCAGGAGCAGCAGGATCCTAAGTGGAGCTGGTGGCTCCATTTTAGTGCTATTGATATGCTTTTACAGTGAGATGAGCAGCCTACACAGACCAGAGTTGCCTCGTGGATATTCAGGATTGTGCTTGGTACTGTAGTTATGAGGAAGACAATGCAGATAGTGAAGGTACTGTGTGCCTAAAATTGAGTGCAAACTGTGATGGGAAATGCTTCATGAAGTTCAATTATAATTTTAAAAAAATTATGTAGATAAGGATCTTGTCTTGGTAGAAACAGGCTTCCATCATCTGCTTTTTTCATGACAATTTACTTTGATAGACTGAAGATGAAAAGAGTGTGGAAACAATAAGCATTGTTATTGCTCAGTAGTATGTTGGTCATTAACTAGAGAATGTTTTAAAATTGGAAGTGATGGGAGTGCAGTTACCAAAAAAGCATTTTATCACAGTGTGCAGGGACATTTAAAGCCAGCTGGTATTAACATAGCAACTTTGTACAGTTTTACACAGTCTGCTTACACAGACAGCTCTAATGCTCAGTTTTACACAGTTGGCTCTAATGCTCAGAGTTCAGAATGTGTTTTTCTTTTAAGTGTAAACATCTATCTCACAACGTATACAAGGCAGCTGGTGACTTGCTGGTTGGATGAACAATTGTAAGGCTTGTCTGAGAATAATCACAGAATCATTCAGGTCAGAAAAGACCTCCAAGGACATTGAATCCAACTGGTAACCCAAAACCACCTTGTCAACTAGACCATGGCACCAGCACTTTCCTGAAGACCTCCAGGGATGGTGACTCTGCCGCATCCCTGGGCAGCATGTTCCAATGCCTGAGAACCCTTCCTGTGAAGAAATTCTTCCTGATGTCCACCCTGAACCTCCCTTGGCATAGCCTGAGGCTCTTGTCCTGTCACTGGTTGCCTGGGAGAAGAAGCCAACCCCCACCCGGGTACAGCCTCCTCTCAGGTAGTTTTAGGGAGTGATAAGGCCCCCCCCTGAGCCTCCTTTTCTTCAGGTTAAACATCCCCATCTGCCTCAGCTGCTCCTCAGAGGACTTGTGCTCCAGACCTCTCACCAGCTTCATTCTCTGGACATGCTTCAGCACTACAATGTCTTTCTTGTAGTGAGAGGCCCAGAACTGACCTCAGGATTTGAGGTGTGGCCTCACCAGTGCCAAGTACAGGGGGATGAACACTGCCCTGGTCCTGCTGGCCACACTATTGCTCGTACAGGCCAGTATCAGTAATAACCTCGTAACAACCAGGTAACATGTTTTGTCAGGTATTTGCTAAACATCTTCTACATAAATGCCATTTAAACTTTTTTGCTGTTAAAACAAAGTTTTGCTGAAAACTCAGGATGGTGGGGACTGAACTCCATGAGTGAAGCTGTAACAGAAGTGTGTCCATATCTACATTAACTTTATCATCGAACCCGAACACTTGCATGTGCTGTGATTTTGATGGCACTGCTCAGAATTTCAAAACACATCAAGTCATAGCACTAAACTTGAGGCTTTGGTCTTGATCCCATTCTTGCAGCAGTACATGATCAACTGAAAACTGTGTTATAATACTGGTTTTAAATTGAGCCACACCAAGATTTACTTTTGGAATATTAAGTTAGTGCTGCAATGTGCATGTACCTTACAAAATATTACCATGCCCTGGGTAAGCACACTACTCCACTATTTCAGAAAGCTAAAACTTTAACATCTTTTTGTGGTGTTATAGAATGAAATTACTGAGGACTGTTCAGCAACATACAGTATCTCTACCCATATTCTTGTTTGCACTGTAAATGCCACATTTTTGAAGCACACACACTCCAACTTAAGCAAGCAGGACTGTGTTTTATATGACATGGAAGAGTAAACACCTCTATGCAAAATAACATTCTAAAAATTATAAGAGAAGTCTGTTAAGAGGTCTGTTAAGAGAGCAGTGAGGATATATGTGTGCAGTGATTTCACTGGTGCACTGAGATGGGTTATGTAGCTGAGAACGGTGCTGCTTAGAAAGTATGATAATGAAGTACATTGTGCTTTTGTATTGGTGTTTTGCCCTCAGTTTTGCTTCATATTCTGGTAAATGCTGACAGTTATACCTGCAGGTTGATGCCTGTTACAGCACTGTCAGGAATGTTTTTCAGGTTGGATGTCTTGAGATCTGACCAAGGATCTTAAACTGAGGAGTAGGAAAGAACGGCATAGCCAGTGGAAGCAAGGACAGATAACCTTGGCAGTGTACAGGGATACAGTTTGGATGTGTAAGGATAGGATCAGGAAAGCTAAGGCACATATGGAACTGGACTTGACAAGGGATATGAAAAATACTTCCTGAGAAATGTTCCAAACTTTGAAGTATAGGGAAACAAGGTATGGCATAGAAGAGTGGAGTTTCTTCCCTCCAGTGTGTTTGTCTGCAATTTGAAAACTTGACTTCAGGCAACTTGGAAGTGCTCTGTTGAATAAGGATTGGTAGCAGGGGTTGAGCAGATTGAACTAGAAAATATTTCTTCAATTAACAATTGTCTTTGCCTAACTGAATGGGTGTGATAGGTATGGCTTGGGAATAGACTCAATGAACTCATGGAGTTACAGATAAAGCAGCTGACAGTTTTAGAGCTCTTTTGTTCATTTGTTAAAATGAACTTTTAAGTGAACTGGCAGTATCTGTGAGTTACATAGAGTATGTGTCATTTATCTGTTGCTTCACTGTATACCTTCCATGAATTAAGCAACAGTATCTGGCAGGCATGTTTCATTTTTCTGATATGCTCTGTCTTTCATTTATTAAATCTAGGCATTTAGCAAATGCAAATGAGATTAATGTTATGTTGACCCTCACTGAAACTTATGGAACTTCTCATCTTGATTATGCTCAATTAGGTGTTAGGACTCTTAAATGTTTAATTGGCTTACTTTATCTTGGGGGATTGGTGTAATAAACACTGCAAATGGAGACTTCTAATGTGCAGAGCCACTCCTTTTACTGACCACAGGGAAGAATGGAAACTTTTTCCAGTTTAAAGAATTTTAATTTGTTTTATCTCCATCCTGTTATTGGTATATTTCAAATTCTACTGCATTCTTACTGAATATAAATATTTAATTCTGTGTTTTCAGTTACAAAATTTTCTACATACAGACAGTTTATGAAAGTTGGAAAAATAACACGACAGAATGTAGTTGTAAAAATACATTTCCTCTAAGAATTCTCATTTTTTTAATATAAACTAAACCGCTGTATATTTGAACTTAATGCTTTGCATTGTAGAACCTTCTTTGCTATACTGAACTACCTTTGGAATCAAGTAGTCTGGCATTTGAATTTCCTTATGTTTGCATAATATACAAGGTTCTGAACAAATTAATTAAATTGAAGACAGAAAATCACAGGTTTTTAAGAAAATATCTGTTACTTAACCTGTAGAACTTTTACACAGACACTCAGTAAATGGGAAATTGGAAATAAACCTGCAAGAGAAAGGCAGGCAGAAAATACAAGCCTGTTTTAATGAGGAGCTATAGCAACTGCTCTGAAGTACAATTTAAACAAACTCCAACCTCTTCTTAGGTATTATTTGTAGCAATTTAAATCTATCAAGTTCTATTGTAATTTTCTCTTCATGAGTGACAACTAATGCAGGCACAGAATTACATGTATTTTTATGATGAAAAAACATTTTTTGCAATATACAGCTTTTATTTTCAGTGACTATTCAAGTAGTAATTTCATAAGTTACCTTTTATCACAACAGACAAAGTGCAGCGTTTATGAAAAATAAGAATCTGTGCGACTTAGTTTGGTGTTTTGCTGCTTATATGTGTATATCAGGTTATATGTGCCTTTAGAAAATATTTTTTTTAAGTGCCCCTCTTCCACACAAGAATTTTTCTCTGCTATATGAGGTTTTCTAACAAATACAAAATTCTCTATGAAATATTAAAAAGAGAAAATAATTTCTTTTGATATTGTGGATTATTTGATTATTACGTCCAGGTATGATATCTAAATAAGTTGTGGGTGTCAGGCTCCTGATCTGAATCACTTTATAAGAAAGGAGAAGTTCTCTTATATCTTTAAAGGGGCATGACGGGAAAAAGCTTCCTGATTTAGCCATCCACTTTACTGCAGGTAATGTTAGAGTGGAGTAAGTCAGACAACTTAGTATACAGAGTTTGAGTAGATTTTAGGTTTAGCCATTCCATGTTTAGCAGTTTGTCTCTTCTAAAAGCAGAGTATATCAGGATCATAGTGTCAAACACATGAACTACGTGAATCACAGGTGTCCTTGGATTTGGAAAATTGTACTTCTGGACTCATGCACCTTTTTCTGTCCAAGATCTATTGAAAACCGTGAAGTTTTTCTGTGAATCTGTGTCTAAGTCTGGTATATTTTTGGATTCTGTCATCTAATGTAGCCGTGAATTTTAGTAACTATGTTAAGAGCTGTTCTCCCATTGCCTGGTTTTGTAATTCTGACTTTCTTGTGGATTGTGTCAATCTGGTTGTCTGATTTTGAAGAAAGCTTTTGGTGCTACATTGCTCCTTCATCCCTATCAGCACTCAGAACTGCTTATGTTGTACAGAAGGATATTTAAAAAAACCTTTCTTTTAAAGCATTTTCCGTATATGTCAGATCAAATTATTACATAGATTTGTTAGGGATTATTTATGAGTTGTATCAACTCAGTGTTAATCCTTTAACTGTCCAGTTGTTCGCCTTCTCTCCTAAATACTATTGCAAACTATTCTGTTCTTGGGCATGGAATAAAAATTAAGAAAAGAACTCTTATGAAATAAGGGTGATCTGTATTCCAAAGTTGACTTTATTCTTACTATAAATCAATTGCTCTATTAACCTGTTTTATGAATAATCACATGCACGTTATATTATCCTTACTGGTAAATTCTGCTGTCATTCAGTCGCTGTTAATACATGTATTCCAGAAGGCTCTAGTTCACTGTTACTTTCAGAACCTTTCACATTAAGTAAAATATGAAAGAGTACCTCTGACCTGTATACAAGCCAGATTTCTCACTTTTTTTATGTTGCCTTTAGAATCCAATTCTTACTTTTACTTTTATTTATGTAATTGTATTCTATAGTTTGCTCATTTAAGCTTCACAATAGTGTTCTACCTTCTGGTTTTTGTTCTTTACTTTTCATGTGATGTCTGAAGCCACAGTTGAAAAGCAGAATTTGCCAAGGAGAGAAAACAATAGACAGGTAGCAGAAGTGGTGAACAAAATGCACTTCAGATGAACACATTATTCATGCTGATTTCTCCTTCTGATGGCTGGTATTTAAAGATGTAGTTGAAATTTTTTATAGTAGAAACAAAGGTATGCATTTTACATGTTTTATCAAGACTATTTTAAAATACTTTGGAGGTACAGATACTTGTCAATAATGCTTTGTCTTAAAACCAATAAGATTTAGAATCCTAGATTAAGTACACTGTGGATATACTTGTGACAAATGAGCAATTCATATCAGACATATTCACAGCCTTCCAAGAAAGCTGCTGTTCTTGGGATGCCACCAGAAGCTTGCAATGCACTGGCCAGAAGCCATTCTCAGTTATTGCACCTGAAGTACACAATGTGTGATGTCAGAAAGTACGTATCTACCCACTGTAAGGCTAAGTGAGTTTGTTATTGCCAACAGCCTCTGCTGGGACTTGGTTTCATCCAGTGAAATAGATGAAACCAAGTCTTGATGATCTGTTGATGTTGAATCTTGGATGTGTGTCTCTACATAAGGTGGGACTGGCAACCTGGACAGTAGCTAACTAATCTGTTCTGGTGATTTGTGATGCTTTTTGTGTTTTTGCAGTTCTTTCAAGAGAAGGAACTGATTCAAAAATAAACTGTAGAAGATTCCACAAGTAACAAACATTAAATGCAATTGCAAGTGACACAGCAGTTTGAATTACCTGACTGAAATACATGGATTCATAGACTGTCATTTTTAATGAATGCATGCAACTAACCTTCTTGAATTTTGACTGTTTGGTCATGAATGAGCACTATTCTGTAAATCTGAACTTCAAAAAATCTAATTTTCAGGTTCTAAGTCATCAAATCAGATCATACTAGTGATTAAACATTGTAAACAGTGGGTGCTGGCAGAATCTCACAATCATGCAATAGTTCTCTTTGTAATGCCGCTTATGAGACTTTTCTAGTTCTTTTAATCTGAACTGTATTTCTCTTTGCCTAACACTTTAAAAAATTGAAAATTAACTGATAGCAATTGCTGTTATAAACAGCTTCAGGCTATTTGATAAAATTAATGTCCTGGAGCTGGTGTGCAATGACATCATTCACAAATCAGTCTATTGCTCGTTTTCCTTATTTTGAAGTTTATTTTCTGTTTTATATCAGTAATATAATCCAGGCATTTTAGTCCAAAACAGTACTTCTTGGGTGGTAAAACTCAATAGGTATTTAGTCTCATGCCTTATAAATCTACTAGAGACAAATTATAATTGTCTTGAAATACAATGCTTGTCATAACTCATTACAGTTTATGTATTATCTATTGTGTAAATACAGTATTGGGTCCTTTAAGCACATACTAAAGTCAAAGCAGAATATAACATCACAGTGGCCAACACAAGGACCCAGAGAATTGTCTGGGGTCCATGGCAGCTTTCTCAGAACATTATCAGTTAAGCACAATAGAGGATTGTTTCTACTGCCTGCTTTGGCTTTAGAGCTCCTGATATTTACTGACGGCAGAATATATTTGGTTGCCACATATTGAGTATTAGAAAAGAAAATGTTTCACTGAAAGAGTGGTCAGGCATTGGATAAGTTGCCCAGGGAGATGGTGGAATCAGTGTCTCTGGAAGTGTTCAAGAGATGTCTGGATGTGGCACTTGGGAGATACGGCTTAGGGGTGATTATGGTGGTGCTGGGTTGCTGGTTGGACTTGCTGGTCTTGAAGGTCTCTTCCAGCCTTGATGATTCTGTGATTTATTTACTTAATATGATGGTGGTTGCAGAAACAAGGATTCATATACAATGCTTTTAAAATATATTACTTCCCTAAATGCATCCTTATGACATGGAATGAATTTAGAAAAGTTTTGGGAAAGATGATTTTTTGCATAATTACCGTTTATTTTATAAATAGCTCTGAATGTGAAAATATGTTTTTTCTGATATTTAGGTTGATGTTTAAAGATTTCCTGATTAATCATTTTAAATGTCATTACAAAATTATATTGCCCCTAACCGATGTTTATTACCATTTTATACAATGGCATTTTTTGTTTTTGATTCTGTTTGAACAAATTAAGTCTAGTGTATACTCACAAGGCTTTGAGATTGGTCATAAAGAAATACACAAAAATTAAAATTGACACTTCAAATTTCCATTCTAGTAATAGAATCCTATAAAACTATATTGGAAAAATTGAAAAATTTAAAAGGAAAAATAAGTCAGATAATGTACTCTCAGTAGGAATAATATTCTTGGCATATATATTGCAAGTATAAAAGATGTCAATAGTGAGTTTGGACTTTATGACTCTCTCTATAGAAGCGAGACCTGTGTCGTGAAAGTGTAGATTTTGGAACTCGTTGCTTATATTTTCCAGGATATTGGTAAGAGAGCAAAGCTTTGAAAAAAAAAATTCAAAAATTTCGGGGAAGTGGAAGACAGGAGGTTTTTTTCTACTACATGTTTTCCATAATATTGTCTAGTTTATATACTGTACAAATATGTCCTGCACCATTAATGTTATAAGAAGAGTAAAATCTCTGGGGCATGAACACAAGAATATTTTTTCAGATGAGGGTTAGGCTAAACAATTCAGGAAATCCTTTCTGCTAGTATCTGATCTGGTTATAGGAAAGGGTTTGCAGAAACCAGTGGGAAATAGTCAAAAAGCGGTAACTGAGAAAGGATTTTTACGTCTTATCTTTGGGCTGGAACAAGTGCACAGACAATCTCAAGCACAAGACAGACTCTTCTCCTAATGGACCGTGAAGGCAATGTATAGCTGTTAGATTTGCTTGACTGGGAGAATGGAATCTCATTTTGAGCATATAAAAGGGTATTAAGCAGCAAAAGTTAATGCAGAAGTTCTTACCAGGTAAGCTTCAAGTAAATAATGGAAAGATAATCTCAGTAGTTATTGTGAAGGGGACATCGTGACTGAGGACAACTGGGAGTGTCAAGAGACGAGGCTGTGTCATGTCTGTACTGCTGCAGACATAATTCTACTGACTGAATAGGCAGCAGATTTATGGAAGCAGAACATGCAGGGTAAAAGCTGAGGCCAAGAGCAGGCACAAGGGAATACAATTTGCTGAAGACAAAAGAGATATTGAATGAAGAGAGGAATTAGTGGAAATGGAGTCAGAGATTACTTCTTTTGTCCGGAGGAAACTTTTAAAGCATATCCATGAAAAGCCAAACCACACATTCATCTAATCGATACAGGCTGAGGAGATGAACAATGTGAAATCAGTGCCCATCTAAAAAGATACATGCACTTCTAAATGCAGCTGTGAACTTGGAAGCAAATAGAAGCTGGAAGGAAAAAAAAAAAGTGAGTCAGAGAAAGAGTAAAAGTTGTGCTTTCTAGTTGAAACTAACACGTAAGTTATTTGAACAGAAGAACTGGTTTTTAGTTCTGGATAAGGCTTAAACAGAGCTATATTCCTTTCCTTTTTTACCAAACAAATCTATGACATAATAGCTCTGTAGGGTCTCATAACTGAGCTCACATGGTGAGTGCTGGGATTCATATCTGTGCCATCCAGTGTTCCCACCTGACTAACTGACCATTTCATGAGTATTCTTTCCTTGGTAGCTGTGGATACCAAGACCAGGACTCCACAAAATTAAGCTACTACATTTCCCTTAAACATAAATGTTGTTATTATAATACAGTTTCTAGAAAAAAAAAAATTGACTTTTAAAAATCAATTTAAAATGCCTAGGCAGTATTACATCCAGGATCTGTACTGGTTGGATGCTGTCAAATTGTTGCTATGAGAGTGGAAGCCACTTAGTGTTTTGCTTGCTTTCATTTTTGACTGTTATATTCAGAGAATAATCCAACAATTTTGTTAAATTCTCTAGACTATTCTTCAGTTTGTTTTAAATATTGTTCAAAATTAGCATATTTTAAAAAAACTTTAGACATTTTGCAAGTGAGTTATACAAGTATCATGATTATCATGATTCTTGCATCACTTCTAAATATTGACAACAGTAATGTAGATGGAAGTTCAATTTTTATAGGGAAAGGTGAGAGCCAAAGCCATTTCACATGCAGGCTGTCTACAAGACAGTCTACAATGTCACTTTTTCTACCTTACTATTTTGGAAAAATGGCAATCCATTTTCTGCTGAAAAATACTAGTGCCATCCATCACCGTGAAAATAACATTGGTCACTTGTTCAGCCCGTGGATTTCAATTAGCTTTCGATGACTCAAATTTTAAAGTGAAGACTGAGTGATGTGACAAACTCTTACATATCATGTTTAATCATGCCCTTGGAAATGGCCATAAATGGTTTCTTAATCAAATGCCTATTACAGAAGGTACTAGGGAGAACCAAACTTACCTGTGCAGCCAGTCACAGACATATTTTAAGTTGCAAGTAGGCACAAGATGGTTTTAGGATTTTTTAAAGGGAACTTTGGTAACAATTTAGTTGAAAGTGTTAAAGGCTGTAAAACATAGTCTCTTCTGTTATGCAACTCAAGATGCATAACAGAATATTCTGTTATACCTGAGGAGTAGTCTTAACACTGAATGCTAGTCTCAAAAACACAGATGTGTTCATAGCTAACAAAATATTTCATATGCCTTATTTTTAATAAAATATCTTAATTATAGAGTAAAATTAATTCATCTGCTAAAGCAGATCTCATTCCTTTTTTTATTCTTTTCTTATTCTATTTCTTTCTGTTTCTTTTTAAAGCTTTAAAATAGCCTTTAGTCTAAGAGCACCATTTTTTTTTTATTTTACAAGAGTTTTATCACTTGGATATATTTTCATTTTGAGTGCCTTTGTTTGTATATAGACAGGCTATTGTGTTACATGATTTGGGCAGATACTTGTTGGCAGAAAGAGAGAGAAGCCTGTCTTGGCAAACCCTGATTTTTATGTAAGAGAACATCTGTGAGCTCTATCTTTGTGGTGTAGCTGGACCCTCATAGCCTAAGAGAAAACTAGTATCTAAAAGCAATCACATCTGTCCTCTTACAACTATAAGGATTATACATTTTGAGTTTAAGGATAAGGATTTACTGGTGAACCCTGAGGAATGCTATTAGCTGCTTTATCTGTTTGCCATGGTTTTGCTACAAGGCAAGTTATGTGCTCTTGTCTGCCCTCCTACCACTGGGCTTTACTCAAAGTGATTTTTTGGAAACTGGTTATTTACCCTCCAGCTATGCCATAGTTTAATCAGTAGCTAGTGGTAGGAGAGATTCCTCCATTTGATTTAACAGTGGAGGGATGATTAGGTGAGGGGTCAGACTCAGAACAGCCATCACAGCAGGAGCATTAAGGTTGGAAAAGACCTCCAAGATCAAGCCCAACCTTTGACAGAATATCACTGTGCCCACTAAATCATATTGCAAAGTGCCATGTCTACTAATTTTTTGAACACTTCCAGGGATGCTGACTCTACCACTTCCCTGGATAGCCTGTTCTAACTCTTAACGATTGTGTCAGTGAAAAAAGTTTTCTTAATATTCAACCTGAACCTCCCCTAATGCAACTTGAGGCCATTTCCTCTTTGTCCTGTACCTAGTTGTCTGGGAGAAGAGTCCAACCCCTACCTGGCTACAACCTCCTCTCAGGGAGTTGTAGAGACCAAATAGCCTTACTCCCATCCACACTTCCATGGGAAGATACGGTGCTTGCCATTCCTCTTGGCTACTCAGTGAAAACAGAGCACTTTGCCACACGGTTTCCTAGTGTGTTTTTATACTTTCCTGCCCCGCCTGTTGGATTAGGTGCAGACTGTTCACTGCTGCTTTCTAAACCTCTGGTCACACCAGATTTTAATTCCTCTAGGATTAATTATTCAAAATTCATATGCTCCCACCATTGCTTAGCTGAAAACTTTAAGAAGGACAGATACATTGACTTTAGACTATGGACTAAGGATGACAAAGAAATAAAGAATAGAGAAATTGAGAGTTTGGATCAACATTTTCAGAAATTATTATTATTATTTCCTTGTACCTACTGAGTAGGCATTCATTCAGTTCATGTCCAAGAGTGCTGTTCAGATAAACTGTCCAGTCTTAAAGGGAGTAGGTAAACATTGTGCAGGCAAAATACCTGAAGGAAAAAATAGAGTGCACATGCACTTTCTCCATTTGCAGAAGTTTTGAGTGTGTTTGAGCATACCTGTGCTTAGAGGTACTTTGCTCATGGAATTATTCAGGCTTGCAAGAAGTTTAAGTTCCTTTTCTACTTATTACATTCACTGTGTGAAGACTGCTTTGGAGCTGGGAACAAGTTTGTGTTTTGTGCAAAAGAATGTTGAGAAAAATCAGAATTACTGTGAAATTGATGTGTTAAAACCTAATATTGGTGTGAGAGACAAAGGGAATAAATCTTATTACTAAATTCTGTTGTAACTTGTTTTACCCCTGCTGACTCCTCTCCTTTTACTCTCCAAGGAGAGATGTCACCTCATGTCCTTGTAACCTTTTGTCTCATTTCTGGATGCTTTTTCATCAGTCTGTGTTGGGGTTTATTTGTTGTTGGGGTTTTTTGTTTGGTTTTTTTTTTGGTTTGGTTTGAGTTCTTTTGTTAAATGTAAACTAGCTTGGTCCTACATGAAAGTCTTGAATTGCAAGGAATTTATATTTTTGCATTCCAGTAGGCTGTAGAGCCTCAGTTGTAGACAGGAAAAGACAGAGATGGACATAAACTATGCCTTATTATCACAGAGATGTGGTCTGAGTGATAAGATGAAAGCCGTAGGATGGACATTCAGATGTGATTCAAGGATGTTTTCAAACTTCAGTGTGTAACTTACACATGAAGTTTTTATGATTTATTCAGCAATCAGTCCCTCCTCACAGAATGATGAGATGATGCAGCTTGAGAGCCACTTTGCATGCAACTAGCTAGATTCAATTAAGAGTATCAAATTAGGGAAATCTGCGATATCAGATGACTAACAATGAGCTTCTGGACAGCCACTCCCTCTCACTGTGTCTCACTGCCCAAAACAGTGACATTTGAATCACTTTAAAGCTGCTTTTGAAATTTTGAGAGAACAGTTTAAAACCAGTTACATATTAGATCTCCTGTAGCAAAATACAGTTTAAAGTTGAAATTCAGTCTCTGCAACTGCAAAATAACCAGGCTTGTAGTACTGTCATTACTTTGGTTTGTATTTCTGTAATCAGGATTGGAATGTGGCCTTTACCCCACTGAACTGATTTTATCATCCTAAAACTTTGGAAGCCACAAGGCTGGATGTGCACAATAGCCCAGCACATGTCTATGCATACTTTGTCCCTCAGTATCTCTTGGGTTTTGTTTTCTTCTTTCCCCAAAGGAGAATTTTTTATTTTGTTTTTTGGAAGGCCATACAGTTGTTCCTCGGAACCATCTCAAATAAATTATCTGTATTCAAAAGGAATGTTTCCAATCAATTAGTTACTGCAGCCGTGTGCTTGTATTTCAGATTATTCACAGTCTGTAGGAGTTGTATAATGAAGATTTTAATGACTGAATGTTGGCATGTGTCCATTTAAATGAATGGACACATACCTCTTCTTATTTTGGAGATCTGGATGTCTATTATGCTTAATATTACATATGAAGTTAGCTCATAGAGAAGGGAAAAAAATGTGCTTTAGACTTGAAAAAAGGAAAAAAATGCTCACATTTCCTCTGCATTTATTTTTAGCACCCCCCAGGAGATTCAAATGCATCACTCATTCTTTCCAAAAACCTTACCATTTTGTTACAGTCACTAATTTGAAGTTGCCCAATCTTTTTATATAACACTGGTAGTCACAGTCACAAATTGTATGTGACAAAGTATATGAAACTGCTGCAGCACATTTGTATGCAAAATTCTGTAACCTGGGATAGCTAAAGCATTTCATGTCTTGTACTTATTAGCAGCTTAGATGTTTGTGAACTACTGTGTTCATTTTTTTCTTGAGAAGTGACACAACCAATCTAATGTCAAATTACATCTGTCAATGTAATATGGTATAGAAAAAACCCCTCTAATATTGAAATCTACTGTGTTAAATATACCACAGATATGTATTTTTTGCTTGTGGTACAAGTTTACTGAAGAAGTGCTGTATTGTTTTCTCTGTCCCCATTGGGTAGTTTTTGTAATTTTTTTGTTATTTATTTTTTCCTTTCATAATACAATTACACTGATGACCCCAGATCTCACTGGGTAGAAATGTCCTATGTGCTTCTTTGAAGATATTTTTTAAAGTTATTTATTTCACCTGCAGTATATGATGTAGTTTACCTATCGGACAGAGCCTCTGACATTGATACAATCTTACCAGATGTTTAGAAGTGGTGTATTTTTTATATTTTCAGGGTTGAGATAGTTGTGTACCTAAACTTTTAACTCTGTGTTTTTTCCTTTTCCCCCTTCTGATCTGCTCCCCCATCACTTCTCTCTGTCTTCTCTGCATACTCATTTTTGTCTTCCTTCTTATTGCCAGCTAGGGCTAAAACACCAGTCATCAAGTGAAACAGCGTTTGAAAGTGCTGCATTTCTCCGTTTATAATTGGAGAAAACCAGCTAAACTGTGCTGAACTGCTTTTGTGCTGCTACTAGCTAGCCCCACGTGTCAAATGCAGTCATACAGATCCGTAGCTGCTCTGTCTTTGCTTGGTGCCTGGAGAACTGCAGCAGTCTGTAAATGATTTGCATGATTGGGGTGTTATGTTTTGTAGGAGGCCAACACCTCTTAACCCATTTTTTCTGCATCTGTGTGTGTGGTGGGTCTGCTCTGTATTCCTGGCTAGCTGCAAAACTTAATGCTGCAGCCTATCAAAGTATTCATAGACTCTCACAGTGGAACAGACAGCAGAGAATCCACACACAAACACACTGAGGGAAATGCTGTCATAACTTCTTCACAAGGGGAAGCACAGGGGCAGGCACTGATCTCTTCTCTCTGGTGACCAGTGACAGGACCCAAGGAAATGGCCTGAAGCTGTGTCAGGGGAGCTTTAAGTTGGGTATCAGGAAAAAGGTTCTTTACCCAGAGGGTGGTTGGGCACTTGGAACAGGCTCCTCAGGGAAGTGGTCATAGCACCAAGCCTGGCAGAGCTCAAGTGTTTGGAAAATGTTCTCAGGCACATGGGGTTATTTTTGGGGCTGTTCTGTGCAGGCCTAGGAGTTGGGACTTCAATGATCTCCTTGGGGCACTTCCAACTCGGGATAGTCTGTGATTCTGTGTTTCTATATGCTGCTGCTATGTGGAAGGCTTAAATCCCACTTCCACTTGAATTTATTAGTGCTATCAGATTGATCCACAACTTTCTGAAAACAGAGGAATGACTTGCTACAGCTTCAGTCGACTTCAGACAAATCTTAGATTTTCAGCAGGTCGCAGAGTGCAGGTTGTCAGAGCAGAAAGCAAGGTTTCTGTGCCTCAGGAGCATTTCAGTTTTCCTGTATTGATGACAAGAATAATTTTTTCCTTCCCCTTAAAAACTCTTATGGTCTTTTTTACAAGGTTACCAGAGTGATACCTCATAGAGCCTCTAGGTAGCACAGTAACATATATTAACATGAATACATTTCATACTGCAGAATTATTTGGTAACATACTGTATTAAGAGACCACCTCAAACACATAATATGGTTTTGCAGGTGACCACATCTGTTAAATGGCCTATTTCTGCCAGTACTTTTGTACCAGTCCCATACAGGTGGTAGAACTGGCTGCTAGCTCAAGCATTAGGTAGCTTTTGGAGCAACTTAGAGGGCAAGATGGTTGACAGGCATTAGGATGTCACTGCTGGCACACTCACTCTTGCCAAGAGCTTCAATCAGATAGTGGTTAAGTGCTGAATGAAAACCCTTGCGTAAGCTGCAGTGATTGAATGTGCTGAAAGTGTTCTTCATAACAAACTTCAGAGAATTTTTTTGGTCCAAGAATTTTTATTGATCATTCGGCATGATCATGCTAACAGTGTTTTTTACAGGGGGAAAAAAGATTTGGAGAACTGAAGAAGGGAACTGAACCCTGGTCACCTACATGCTGTAGAACATGTAGATAATAGAGCTGTTTTAAACCTGCTGATTTAGGGTGAATCTGTCTATTCTTATCATACTAGAGAACAGAATCCTATTTGAGTTTTTGTTTGTTTGTTCGTTCGTGCTGTTTTGTTGGACTTTTTTTAACAAAAGAGTGACATTTACCTTTGGGTTTAAATCTGTGAATCTGTGCTGGTTTGAACAAATTTGGAGGAAAATATCCTCTGATAGAAAGCAGGTTACAACGATCCCTCCCCCACCAGGTTCGGGAAAAAAAATAATTTTCCTCGGAGGAAAGTGAAAGAGAAAAAAAACTATTTATTTAACAAACAGACAGCAAAAGGATAACAATGCTAAATAATAAAACCTCTCACTGTGGAAAGAAACCTGGGAAGATTTCAGAGTCCTTCTGTAGGTGTAGTGTCTCTCCTCCTCGTCGGAGCTGGGTCATGAGCCCACCTCCGGGGCCTTGGTGGAAAATTCTCCCGATGTGTTCTGATGTTGAAACAGTCCAGAAGAGAAGAAGGGAAAAACCAAAGTCCCAGGAAAACAAAGTTCAACTCTTTGTCTCCCTCTGGAGAAAAGGAGCTGAAAGCTGGCTGAAAAGCAAGAAGGGTGCTTCCTCTGCTCTTGCTACTGCAGAAAGAGAGGAGTGTATCTGTATCTTTGAACAACTGTTTTGAAAAGTTCGCTCGGTTTTTTCTCTCTCCCCCCTCTCGGGCTCACTTTTAAGGCACAGAAAGGCACAAAATTAATTTCTGGGCATAGAGCAGTGAAAAGGGATACAACATCATAAAGTCACCCCAAGACAGAATCTTACATGAAAAGATAAAAGCAAAAGCACTAGAGACTTAATCCTCACAGTCTCCAGAAGATTTAAAATATTTGTTTCTTCTCAGTGTATTCACACAGTCATTTTAAATGTTGATGGCTCTCCATTTTCTTTGTATAAACTATAAGAAGCATGGCTGATCAAAAGTACGAGAGAGAGTTACAGTACAGTTTCATGTATTTATACACAATTTATCCAGGTTTGGGTTGATTAGCATGAATGTATGACCATTTAACTGCAGGGAATTAACTCACATCTATCAGAATTCACTAATTAATTGGTCTGCTAAACTACATTAGCACTGTGACAGCGTGGTTCTTCCAGTGCCACATCACCTTTTTTTAATCCTCGTTGCATCCTCAGTATATAGATTTCAAAATTATATTTTGAGGAGTATCCACTAATGAAAAATTGATTGCATTTTCTTAGTTCAGAAAGGAGGGCTATGTGTACAGAGGTTCAATTGTGAACCTGCTCGAGTAATTTTGAGCCCAGCTACCTATCTGAACTCAAGTGCTACCTTAATTACTTATGTATTACTTGAAAGGAAACCTAAAAATATTCAGAGAAATACTTTTCTTATCTTTTAGAATGATCTGCATAGCTAGCTTCTTATTGAGATAAATTGTTGCATTGATATTATGTATGAGATGACACTTATCAATAGATCCTTTGGCACATGGATTAAAAAATGTGATGTGGAAGAATTTTAAGAAGTAAGGAGACTTCAGATTAATTTGTACTATTACTGAAATGGAGGTTGCTTTAATATGTTGATGCATGCCAGTACATACCTTGAGGGGGAAAAAATGCTTCTTTGTGAACCTACTGATGAATTCCTCATGGTGTGATTAAACACGAAACCATGTTAGATCATTGATTTCTGCTAGTGGAAGAACCTCAGTCCATCTTCAGAACAACTGTTTGAGTTAAAAGTATTAATTGAAGAAGAAAATTTCAAGTATTGAGGTTTTTGAGGCTAGATTCTCCACTCAGTTTCTCTGAGTGCAAATTAAAACACTCAGTATATGATGTTAGGTGCATTTTGGAGAGACCTGGTATAGCCTTTGTATAAATTGCAGCATTCAGTGGAGTTTTAAATTACCAGCAGCTCCTCTTGTACTGCTGATATAGTCTTTTGCAAGATGCTTGCCAGAACAGAGACTGTTTCAGCACTTTTCTCTTCTTCCCCGTCTTCTGGTGTACCTGGTGTGCACCAATATCCACCCTGTGAAAAGGAGCAGTGGGCATGAGTTCCTTCTGCTGGCTCCAGCCTTTTTCCATAAGGTGGCAGGAATGTGCAGTACAGCACAATTAATGTCTTCTAGTGTGGTTCATCTCTCTCTCCTCTGTTTTGGTGGGAAAGGTGTCCACAGAGTAGTTAATCTTTATTTTTTTATTGACTGTGCTTATGTGGTAGCAACATGGGATTTGTGCCTCAGTGTGGGGGGCACTCTTTGATTGTGGTTCTGTGTATTCTTGATGCATCTGGTAGGGAGAGAAAGGCTCAAGTGTCACTTCCCAGTGGTACTAGGCTGTATCCATAGTGGTAAGTAAAACAGGCCAGGGGTGGTTCTCTTGTCCTAGGGCTAAAAGGCACAGCATGCCTCATCTACATATGGCTATGTTCTTGCTTCCCAAAAGAGGGTGGCCACATTCAGCCTGTCCCTTGAGAGCATTCCTTAGCCTGTGCTGTCCCCTGAACCATGCCCAGCCATTGTCTGGAAACATGTTAGCTGTCAGGAGCCAAAACTGTGCCAGGGAGCAGGCTTACAATGGAACAGCAAGGGCAGGAGCATGCCGGCATGCCAGCGCATGCTCCAGCCCTCTTTCTGTTCCTGATACAAACATAACCATGTTAATACTGATATTGCCTAAGTTTAGCAGTGTCTCTAAATCCCGTTTTCAGGCTTTCTGTCAGCCATTTAATCAGGACTGTACAATTCTGTTACTTTTAAAAATCTTTATTAAATGTAATGTCAAGTAATATTACAGCTTGACAGAGTGCAAATAAGGGAACACAGCAGTTTTATTCTTTCGGCACTACAAGACAGAGGTAACACATGCAGAGGCTTTCTTTTTTTGACCTAAAAAGGGTAGGTGTGTTTTTCAAGCTACTCTTAAACTGAACTAGTACATATGTAAATTGAAATGCATTTATGTGAAGTTCCAGTTGGGGAAAAAAATAAATCCTAAACAGATTGAAGCAAGGAAATGAATTGTAAGGGAAATGTCAGTAAATATTCAGATATCCTCACAGTTTCTTAAATAAATGCACATTTGTAAAATATCAGATTGCATATTCCAAATACAACTTTAACTCTGTCCCTGTAGCCACTCCCAGTCTAAGTCTGCAGACCAGAGAACCCCTACAGTCACAACTCTACATCAAATAAATTCTGAGTATGAGTTACAGGCATCACACAATATGGTTATGTTGGAGTATTTTTACTATTTAATAACAGACAAAGTGGATATTTTATTTTGGAATCAAAGTGCTGTTATGTGGATTTATGGCTTATAGCGTTGGCAGTGTTTCCGAGTACTTTCTTTTCCAAAGTACATAAATATAAAGTGGTAAAAGTTTTGGTTTTAGCTTATAAATGTAGTTAATAATCTGTTCAAACAATAAAAAATTCTATTTGTTAATGGCCAAGAAATGTTTGGGGGGATTGGTTTTTCTTTTTACAGGAGAATCATTTAAATCAACTGGATGAAATTAATAGACAGTGAATATCACAATGGTTTGGGGGGAGTTCGTGGCACACCAGTTGATCATGTGGAACTTCCAGTTATTAATCCATTAAAGTCATTACTGCCTCCAAGTCTTCTTTAAAGGTCACAGTCTTTTTAAAGGATTTTTTTAATGAGGAAAAGAACTATTCCTGTTTGATCCGTCCAGTGTGTGCAGGGCTGTGCACCCACTGACTGTCATGCCAAAGGATGTTCTGTGCTTGGAATTTGCAGCACTGAGCAGCAACGTGCGAGAGCTCCTGTGGGCTGCAGGAGGATTTGTATTGATCCTCCTGTTCTGACATCCGGGGTTTTAGTGCGGTTACAGTATAGGCAAACACATAAGGCAATTAAACATGTGAAGACATGGTTCTGCTTGATTATTTGACTTCCTGCAACTAATAATGAGATTTTTGAAAGATTTAGTGCTATGCCATTGAATATAAAAGAAGTTTGGAGGCCTGTATGTGCAATGGAGTTAGGTGTGGTAGATTAAGTTTGTCCTGGCATCCTTATTGAAGCTTCCCTATAGGCACTATCATCAGCATTGTTGCCAGAAATAACATTGCAGTGTCAAAACCATGGGTGTTTTAAGGGTATAGCGAGGGGACTTGAAGTATTCACTTGTTTGTTTGACTTTAAATTAATAAAGACTCACAAGATTTTTTTCCTTTCCTGGGTTATTGTTGAATTCTGTCATTTTATTTCTTTTTAATATTCTTTAGAAAAACTGCTGATGTTCAAATTACATTGAAAATATCTGCTTACAGGCAGACTAATGGCCTAAAATGAAATAAAGTCCTAGCAGGATTTGGAAGAGAGAAAGAATACCTAAGATATAATGTAGTGGTCACATCAGTCAGTGTTATGCCTATGCTGTGAACAATGTGTTACCTTTCAGTTGCTAAAATTTCTTTTTCTGGTTTGTTATTTTTTGGGGGGGAGGGGGTTGTGATAGTGAATAGAAATTATCAACAGGAGTTTTAAATTATGCACAGGCAATGACCATCAGATACTACAATAATGATTTGTATCACAAGAGTGAGTTTTGATTCTCAGAAAGATACAAATTGAAATTCCTGGAGGAGTGCAGCTCATCGTGTTATTTACTACCTCCTTCCAGTAAGACTGTGCCTGTGAGGGTAAAGCAAGTTAAAGTCAGCACATACTTGACCTCTGAGGCACTGATTTCTCCTGTGCTCAGAGGCTGTCTCCTGGGCCCAGGTGCTGGACACCCTTCAGTGAATCGGTGACCCTGAGATCAGAATGGGATAATGTTACTGGGAAGGAGGATCAGCATAAATCTAAAATTAGTAACCCCTATGATAAATACTTTAAAAGATTGCCTTATTGAAATCCTCAGTGTATACTTCATGAGGTAGTTAAACCATCAACTGTAATTGTACTTAGAATAAGAATATATTTTCTATTGCATTTGTTATCCTAAAAGATGATGTATATTGCCTTAAAGAAAAGCACTTCTGGTTATTTCTAAAAAACAGACTTACAGTGACCAGTCCTACACAGGTGCCAGTAGGTTTCCTGAAGAGTTATAATGGTAATATTAATAATCGGATTATTAGAAGTGAAGTAACTGTAAATCTTGCAGTTCTAATTTGTGCTGCTTACTTACTATGTTTCTGGTTTTGAACCAATTTCAGTTCACCAGTCAGTTTCAATGGGTTTTAGACCACTTCTGCGTGCAGGTTTCTGTACAAATTACTCTGCCACATTGCCTGCTTTACAAATATTACTCATAATTCTTTGCATGTCTTTCCTATAGAACATGGAAATTAGCACTAAAGCCTTAGGTTTAGCTTTAGAAAAGGCTTTTTTCAGTCTAAAGAAATCTTATGGTGTCACTTTCAATCTCTCCTGTGAAAGTTAAATTTCTTTCTCTTACTTCCTTTTATGTTCAAAAACTTGAATAATTTATTACTGCAAAGGAATGTGTACCGACAGTAACCAACAGAGGATGTGGAAAGATTTATTGGGAGAAACATTAAGAGCATTCCTGGCCAGGTGTATTTTATTTCTTTTTGTGAAATTGAAAAAAAAATACTGTACAGCTCCAGCCAACTTCGGATATGGCTGGAAGCCCATTTGGAAGAGAGTATCTGTAATTGTGAAGTGCTTCTTGAGATAAACTGAACAAAAAGTGACGAAGGGCACAAGGAGATTTGGCATTTCTGAATAGCCAGAAATGTGTTGCTTGATTTTGAAAGCAACTGCAGTGTTTGCCATCTGAGTGGGTGTGTGAATGACTTCCGCTCTCCTTGTACTTTATCCAGCAGTTTATACCCATGGGAAATGAGGGAGTGAACGCCCTGCCGAACCAGAGCAGTGGATTCTGAGTTTGCACCCTTGGTTCATGACAAAAGGTCCTGAAGGAGCAGGACCTCAGTAGACTTCCACACTCCTTGCTTGACTGATAGAAGGTATCACTCAGTGAACAGCAAGACACATGTTATGTACATTTTTATTCTACCACATTTTTTTAGAACTCTAATAAATAATTTTACTGCATATTGGAGTATATAACATGAATTTGTGAGGAGTGTAATCTTTTCCAAGGTTACAAATTGTAATTTACGTAGTTGATGATATTTAGGACAAAATTCTAGTCAAATACAAAAATGATTTTTTCAGGGATGATAAAAAAATCCGTTATAAACTAGCTATTTGTAATTTGATCCAATTACCTCTCTGGCATGTTTAATTTCATTTACATAAGTGGCAAAGCTAATAAGAGCATTATCATAGAATCATACAATAGTTTGGTTTGGAAGGGTCCTTTAAAGATTAGTTGCCTACTCCAACAACCCTGCAGTAAGCAGGGACATCTTCAACCAGATCAGGTTGCTCAGTGCCCTGTCCAACCTGACCTTGAATGTTTCAAGGGATGTGGCATCCACGACCTCTCTGAAAAACCTGCTCTTTTGTTTTACCTGCCCATCATAAAAACTTTATTTTCTATATCTAGTCGGAATTGACTCTATTTTAGTTTAAACCGTACCCCTTGTCCTGTCACTACTGACCTTACTAAAAGGTCTGACCCCATCTTTCTTGTAGGTCCTCTTTAAGTGCTGAAAGGCTGCAGTAAGGTCACCCCACGCATTCCCTTCTTCAAGCAGAACAAACCCAACCCTTTCAGCCCTTCTTCATAGGAGAGGTGCTCCAGCCCTCATAATTTTTTGTGGCTCTCCTCTGGACCTGTTTCTATATTGAGAATGTGCCAGGGACACCTTTTCCCTTTCAGTTTTTCCTTCAACTGCAACTTCTTAGTCTCCAGCTCCCCTCTGTGCTAGCTGAGTAGGTAGGTCCCTTCAGCAGTTGCCTTATTTATCAAAAAGCAAGTTTTGATATTGTATTTTTGTATAAGTTGTGGAAACAGTTTCTTCTTTGTCCATTAGTCCAAGTTTCTTAAGTGTTCTCTACAAATTCTTTCTTCATGTAGCATCTTAAATAAAGGAGTAAAAAGATGTGGAATCAAACTGCTCCATCCTCCTACCCCATGCAGGAAGCTCTATCTATATCCCATTTTATATGGATGTGAATCTCATGTTATGGGACCCTCATGATGAGTTTCCTTGATCTGTCCAATAATCTGTTCCGTTGTATACTAGTCCTTACCTATTGCTTCCATCATGGAATAAACGAATGGATAAAACCTATTGTTTTATCCATCATGGCTATGGAGAACAGCTCTTGATTTCTCTTTGTAGATTCTCCCCACCCTAGAGTTTTGTAGACCTTTCTTTTTCTCCATTGCATCCCAGAAATTGTTCTCTCCTATTTCTCTCTCCTGGGATGTCTCCATGCCTGACTACACCTATTGCTATTTTCCCAGTGCGCAAATGGAAATCTTACTGGTAGCAAGAGGCCAGCCTTTTGTAGTCCATACAATTAAAAAAACTTGGTAATTAGACAAAAGGCTCTTTCAAATGTGAGCTGAAGTGCTCAGTTAGAAGCACAGAATCAATGTCTCATTTTATTGCTGTTTCCTGTGTTGGTTTCTATACTTGCCTATCAAAACCAGACTACTTTTTGAAGTTATTTGATACAAAAATCAGCCTAAACCATTGAAATCCCAGTGCTTAAATTCCCTTGTGAGTTTTAGTAGTTGGTAGACTACAGATGGGATTCAGTAGGTGCTTAAAGTTGCAGGTCTTCAACAATGCTACTTGATTAAATCCTGTATTTTGTTCCGTTTTCAACCCCAGAATTTCTGCTGCCTTTTAGATTTTAAAATTCATTTAGGAAGCCAGTGACAGAATCAAGTTTTTTGGTGGTCTCTGAGTACATACCATTCTAGCAGTTTTGCATCAAGGAGATTGGAGAAAATGGTTGCTACTATGAAATTATGGTTTCTTAAAATAAAAGTTTTAGAAGTTCTTCTTCTAATAAAGAGCTTTGTTTCTTCAACAATCATATGGTAATTTGGCATACTTGAAAATTGATTTTAAATATTTACTTTTTCCACTCTTGTAAATATATTGTTTTCCCTACTCCCTCTTTTTTTTTTCTTTTCATTCCAGGACCCTTTGCTGCTTCAGGAGACAGTAAATTCTGCTGCTGCTCTTATCATGGCATTAATAAAGGACAGAAACCCGGAGCTGATTGGCCAGCTGTTGGTAGCATAAGACCATAAATCATGGCTTTTGGAAATGTTAGTTTTTCATCATCTGTTCACCAAAGGTCTTAAGCTATTTTATTCTTTCTTGAAAACTCTGGATTTATGCCATTTATTATTAAGATCCTTTAACAGCATATTTTTGATATTTAAAATACAAGTATAATGTTATGTATAAAATGTAAAAGGAAATACAAATAATTCTGAGATACACTGGGTATATACTATGAGGAATTATACTGGAATATTTTTTAAGGTACTCATCATTTAAAAAGGTGCACAGAGGACACCAAAGCATTCATGCAGAATTTAACCATGTGTGTGTTGTACTCTGGGACTGCATGAATTAAATTTTATTTCTGATAAATTAATCCTAAAGCACAGCTCATCTACTTTATGTGAAATTATTTAAAAATTGCTGCTGTAATACTTATTAGTGAATATAGAGTTCATTACAGAGTGTAGCTTTCCTGGCATCAAGAGAAATGTATATTGCAGGAAGAGTTGGAAAGGTCAGGTACCTGTTCTCTGTGGAATGAAGGTAACTTCAAATCAAAGAAAAGATATGCATGGATATGACAAGGTGCTACCACCCCAGTTTTCCAGATGCAGTATACTCTGGCTGTAGCCTTCTTGGTGCTACACTTCTTCCAGTGCCCCTGTGCCATCATTCAGAGCTCCTGTAGCTCCACTGAAATAGGAAGAGTCTGTTAATTCATGTATCAGAATACGATTCTCATCTCTTGTTGGTTAGCAGATGTATGTAGTAAGTAGTAGTAAGGAGACCAAGCATTATGAATTTGAAGATACACGACATTGATAGTGAGGTGTGGACAGTTGGGACAGGAAGATGAAATGGTGAATGATTAGTATGTGGAGTATCACTAAGAGCAATACAAGCAGAGTCCCTGAAAACCTATGCCTTTCCCTATGCATCAGACCCAGGAATTCCATCTCTCCTGCAATTTGTGAAGGGGCTAGGTTAATGACTTACATACTTGCTATGGCTGGAATAAGGTCTTGGAGAAGTATCCCCACCAGAAGTGTCCAGCGAATCCCTGATTCAGCCTGTCACTGTCAGTTCAGCAAGTTTCCCTCTAAAAACAGCATTCCTCCCCTTACTCCCACTATGTTCCACCCTCTGGTGCTCACACAAAACTTAGGATAACAACCTCTATGCTTGGTCCCCTTCCTCCTTCCCTTCACATGACTATTTATATCTCTGGTTTAAATTGCTTTTAGAAGTTGGTCTTGGTCCCAAACTTCCTTCATTGCAGAATAAAATAAAGAGTTGTTAGCTGGCAGTTCTATATCCAAAGCAGACATTTTCTTCCACACACAAGTCATGCAAAGATAACTAACAAAGTTCTTGTGCATCATCTGCTTTCTTCTTTGCTTCTTTCTTCTCTCTACTTTGATTAATAATTTGTCCTTTTCTGACATTGTACAACATCAGCATTCATATTATCTCTGTGTATGGCTACACAATAGGCATATTTTATTAATACATATATTCATGTCTGTTCATATGCAGAGTACGCAAATAAGTGAAGAACTAAAGAATTTATTACTGCTATTCATAATTTAACAGGACAGCTCTCACAAATAAGTTTTCTGAATGTGCTTTTACATTAATAAATTTGATGAAGGAATTTGTCCCATAGGCTTTTAAAAGACATGATGAAAGATGTCTCTTTGACTTTATTTTGTTTTTCTTGTTTGCTTGAAGACTAAAATGCAATCTGTGGTGTGTTTTCCCCAAATAATAAGAAGGTGAATTTCGAAAATCCTTCATGTTTTCTATCCACTCTAATTTGTACATTGTGATACTGCATTAAAATTGATTTGTGCATGACATCATTTGCTTAAACAGAGCTTTTATTTTTTAGGGTTGTTTTACTTAACTCATTCTCCTAAGAGGATTTCAATCCTATTAAAAATGATACTGCAATGAACTGCTGTAATAAAAAGAAAAATTATAGTTGTTTATGGATTTATTTTGAAAAGAGAACAGACAATGCACAACAAAAAATAAGTTTTGGGTCATCCAATATACTTAGTACTAATCCTAAATGGAAGATAATAAGCTTTATTAATGTACTGTTAATCATTGCATTATGGCTTTTTAATCTTTAGCAATCTTTTAAAATACTCGACAAACACTGAAAAATCCATTTTGCTGGAAGCAAATACACCAACAACAGAACTACTAAAACAGATCACAAAATACTAAAACTGCAGTTAAAAAAAAGAAAGAAAGAAACTGGACAGTGATTAATGCTATTGTGTATCCAAACCAAATTAAAATGGTTTTTTGGGTGATTGTTAGTACTTACAATGGGAATAAAGATATAAAATGAAATTAAGAAACTGGCTGATTGTTTTTTGTCTGTGCATAGCTTCTCACAAATAGCAGTATACATGAGAAACTTGGCAGCCTTTTGTACACACATGCTGTTTTGAATTTAACCAGTGAATCAGTCACCACCCATATTGCTTTGAACATTTGGACAGAGATAACAGAAAGTAAATAAAAGCTCAGACTCTGCCAGCCTTGCGTACCTTACTCCTCAAGCATTCTAATTAGTATTCCTTGGGTATACTGTTCCTCAGAAAAGAGAATGCAGAATGTGGCCCTAGAAATACTTTTCATAACTGCAAAGTTGAATGAATTAGAATTGTATACTGAAACTAACCCACTTCATGCAAAATCTGGAATGTGTATTACTTTGTCTTCAATCAGTTAGGTAGAAGATTTTCTAGTTAGTCTTTTTTTCTTCAGCTTTTCAGATGACCTAGCTGGAAAAAAAAAATGGCTCGATGGTCCTCTAAAGAAGAAAGAAATGAAAAAGATAGAAGGTAGTGGCATTATAAACAAAAAACCCCAACACCCCAAAACTATACCAAAAAGCAAAGAGAGAGGAAATGACATGTTACCTATTGTAATCAGTGGCATAGGAGAGCCAACTTTAGTTGAGCTCACCTTGATAATTAATGTAGGCTGCAGAACAAAGATTTTCTGGTTGCCATGGAGCTTTTGGTGTAATCAAATCTGTGTTTCTATGTGACACCAAAGTCTCATCATCTCCACAGTGCTGTTCTAGGTGCCATCCAAAGAGAGACTTCCAAAGACATGTACAGTTTCCAATTAGTGCTTGGCAATTTCTGAGGATACAGCAACTTTTCCTGTCTCTCCACCAGAGAAGGGTCATACTTTGGTTGCTCTGTTCTCCCTGCATCAGACACTTGCCACTTCTCACTGCTTTTTGTTTGGCTTTTATTTCTGAAGAAGAGGACATTCACTCTGAGACATGCAAAAGCTTTTTTATTTTGTATCTCCTTCCTCTTCATCCATAACTTTGATCTGAAAAATTCTAGTTCATATCACCAAGCATTTACCAATGTGCAGACAATCCCTTTATGTTTGTTGAGGAAGGTTTGGGGGTTCAGGAATAGGCTCATGTTAACAGTGTTCCTGTAGGCCAGAGTCTGGGAGAAGATTATTCCTGCCCAACTCAATCAATCCAATCTTTTGCACCTGATTTTGAATAATTTGTAAAGGCACACAGTTCAATGACCAATGCCCTCCTCTGGGTGCCTGCAATGAGATACCAAAGGCAAAGTGTGAAAGTGGGTTCAAATTTTTGTGCCCCAATGCCTGCACTTTCAACTTCAGATGGGTAATTTTTAATGACATCTGTCTCCCTCAGCCCATTCCCCAGCCCAGTTGTTTACCAGAATTCAGTTTATCTTGTGCTTCTGGCAAGCACCAAGGAAAAGAAGCAGTCACTGACACTGCGTTTTTTCCCAGTGTAGGTTGATTTTGATTGACAGGTCTGTAAAGCACTTGTTAAATATACATTTTCTTGCATTATTTCTTCCAGGAACACTCAATCAGTTTAGAGATCTAAAAACCACAATTTCAGTACCTGTGCTGAGGAACCAGTCCCAACTGTGAAAATACATTTTGTGATAGAATAAAGTCACTTGTCTTGCATACACCAACCTGGGGAGCAAAGTGGCATTTCTTGATATATTTATTCCAAGGTTAATTTTAATATGCTTTCAATCTTCAGATTGAAATGGATCTTGTCCTTCATCCTGCACCTATTCCTGTCTCAGAAACTAAAATTATAATTCGGTGAAAATGCCACAATGCTGAATTATAACACAGTTGCAAAGAAACATGAGAGAGTAAGAGACTTGGAGAAGAAAAAAGTGTTTGTGAATTTAAATAGCGTAGAGAAGCAAGGAGGCAAGAGAGAATATACCAGAGCTCCACCAGATGGCAAACCCTTGATGGAGACCCCTAGAACGGCACGATAGGCTAGGGGCTGCAGGCAGGAACGCTTTCCAGGTTCAGTAGCGCTTCAGATGGCAGCTCAGCAAGGCATGTTTCTATTCAGCAGCCATTTTAGATAATTGTCTCCCTTGGTTAGTTGTTTGTTGTTACTTCTGCATCTCTTTCATTACTCTGCCTCCTTCCTTTTGTTTTTGTGCCTCAGACTGGACATTTCCAATTTCATATTTCATTTCAGCCATTCCTGTTTTCTCCTGTGCTCTTTTCCCATCCTTTCCCCTACTTCTGTTGCTTATTCTTTCTCTCCGTATTTGTCACTCTTTTTCCATTCCTCCCTGCCCACCATCGTCGAAGGAGACGATCCCCCCCCTCCCTTCCCTTGCAATCCAGGCCGTGGTCTGGCATCAGAAGCCCTTCCTCGCTCCTGGATCGAGAACTGAGGCATTTGGGTTTTGGCACCTCCGCACCGCTCACAGCTGGGACCGAAAACAGATGTCACTTCCGCTGCCAGCTGCCGGCAGATGAGCAGCAGCTGCCCGGAGGGACAGACCTTCTGCATGGCAGCAGCTGGGCTGACACTGAATGCCGCCTATTAGCTGGAGTCAAGCTGTAAGCAGAGCCATCCCACTGAGGGGGAATAATCTGCCCCAAGGTCAGACCCCTCTTCCCCTGCTTCAGTAGCCAAACTTGGGTTCATAAAGTCAGCACCTAGTCAAGGAGCCAGATTTGCAAATCTATCAGAATGGCAGCAACAACAAAAAGTGAAAGAAAAAAAAGCCAAATCCAGGTATGGCTTGCAGTCCTGGTGACTGGAAAAAGTATGTTTTCACTTAGTAACCAGTGGCTTTGCCAAGAGTTGCTCAGAGACAGAAAGCAAGGAACCCCACGATGCTGTGTGAAGCAGTTCCTTTCCACAGCAGAGACATGGCCTCACTGAAGCCCCCCTGAAGTCAGTGGGACTGAAATTTCCTTGCAGTGCGCTCAAGAATGCATGGCATCTCTTCCCTCTGCCATCTTCAGCTAACCCACACATAACTGTGCTGGTTATGCTGGGGGCTTATTAATATTATTATAATTATTGTCATCATTATTTTTATTGTGCTGCAGTCCTGTGTGTGTATTTATGCTGTGCTCAACTCCCTTGCCATTTGGTAGGGAACATTATGGCCTTGATTAATGCCCACTATGTTTGGAATTTAGTTGTGATTCCAGCTTAAGCACCCACAGGCCTGTGGTACGTGGGGTTATAGGGGCGCTTGTGAAGGGCGGTTCAGAATTTAAAATCTCTCTTTGAATACTCACTCTGAATCCAGTGACAGCACAATAAGCCTAAAAGGATGATTTTGTGCAGAACTAGAAAAAGACTTGGCCTCTTGTGGACACTGTACTTTGTCCCTCTCTCCTGTATGCTAGCATTTAGGGTTGTGCTGCTGTGTAGAAATTCAGACAAAGAAGCTGAAAAACTGTTACCTGTCTGGAAACGAATCCTGCAAGAAGTGGCTAGCTCTCACCAGAGTCACCAGGTGGGATGACTTTGGGGCAGGAGGGACTTTTCCTGCTGCAAGAGGATGTGCTGGAGGCACATAGGGCTGCAGCAGTAAAATCACAGATTTGCCTAAGCTGTGAGTCACCCGTGGGGCACTGTTTTCTTAACTTTGCAGTTTCAGGTCCTGCCTATGTTGAGGGTGAGATGAGTATTTGCTATTCTAACATTGTTGTGCCCCTTCTGCAGACAAGGGCGTGTATACATGGGTGAAGTGCATGGGTGAAGTCAGAGCTGGATGTGACTCCTCTCTTTGGCTGTCATGTGCAGGCTTTGTGAGCAGCAAAGTGAGCCCAGTTGTGTGTTGTGACACGCAGACCTCTCTGAAAATGATACATCTGAAAATGCTCAGAGGTGAACTGCATTCCAGACTGGTAGGTCAGGATAAGAAAAGGAAGGAAGGAAACGAGGTGTCTCTCACCCCTTCTGGGAGTGGCTGCTTACAGCAGATCAAAGAAGTACTTTTATGAAGGGTATTTCAAGAAAAGCTGCAAAATGCTTTGAGTGCACAGCAGAAAACACACATCACTTCTCCTTGGTTATTTGTTTTTTTTATTAATCTTTAAAGCAACTGTCTTCACTGAATTTGGTCTTGAATCCTGCTTCTGATTGTGCACCTTTGTGTAGGCAGCTCCACAGACTGGGAATGTGCAGGATTTGTCCAAAGCTTTGCTGCACCATGGTTACTTATAGTTACTTACAGTATAAGAACATTCATTACAGCGGCAGCAATGCACCCTCTGCTGGTGTCCATCAATATTTTATCCAAAATCTTCCCCAAGTTAACTATCAACAAACACTGCTGATGGCAGAGGAAGGGCCAATATTTTTCTCTCCATCTTCTCTGATTCCCAGCAGTAATAACCTAAGGTGTTGAGATGGGCTGAAAGAACTCTGGGCATGGTGTTGGCTCTGCAGCTGTGGGCCCCACATCTGCCCTAATGACTACAAAGTGCAAAACAAAGATGCAACTGCTTTCAAGAGGAGGCTGGAAAACACCCTCAGCATGTGGGCTAATGGAAAAATGGGGATTCATGCTAATCAGGTCGTGTGGGTGGAGGATGGCAAAGCATTTGTTATCGTCTGGGACAGGTCCTGCCAACATATATCTGCCTCAGGCTGGATTCTTGGTAGTGTTTTTTGCAGACCTCTTTCATTCTGCTCAAAACACACACTGAGTAACATTCATTTCAGATTTCTGGAAAATCCTAAATTACAGACGAAATAGGCAAGTTCTGGACAATTCTGTGTTCAAATTATGAATATTCAAGTGGGTTTTTTGAGTGTTATTTTGTACTTTAGTGAAAATCTCAGGTATTTTTCTTTATTTTTTAAAAAAATTTTATGAATCTTAAACCAAATTTGATAAAACCTTAGAAGCATCAGAAAAAACCTAGAAAATATTAGCTGTACTGCACTGTGATAGATGTGATGCATGACTCAAGTGAGCATCAATGAATGCCTGGGAATAATGGCAATAAATGGGAAACAGGTAAGCCCATCCTACATTACCAATCCTGCATGCAAATTAAATAAAAACCTGGTCTGAGTATGAAGTAAAATGGGAAAGAAAATCTCCTTAAGAAGAGACATCCACTAGATTCAGGGAGGGTAATAGAAGGATTTCTAGTCCATGATTACCATAAAGAAATATCCTTTAGAATGAATCTAATCATTTATGTTCCTTATTAGGTTTGTATTTTTCCACAAGAAAGCATTCAGATGGATCCTCAGAGGATCTTTTGGGACAAAAATGTGATATTATAGATACTCAATGTGGAAAAATTCGAACTTGTAGAAAATTATGTCGCGGGTATTCATGCCTTGGAAGTAAAACACTCTGCTCTTCAGTAGCTCTTTCATGCCCTCTGCAGTTAAAACTCTGTTTTGTGTCTGTGCAGTCAAAGTGTGTTTTTCCCAGGTGCAGAATGCAGTACCTAGGGCTGGTGAAAACGGTAAAACAGTAAATACTATTGGAAATTTTTGGGGGGTGCCTGTAGGCTAGGTTGTGGTTTTTATTATACACTCACATTTAATAAGCATTACAGTAATGCAGGTGATCCTGTGCTTTCACAGTGGTACCTCTTACATGGCAAGAGCTGAGAGCACAGAAGTAAACAGAGGTGCCCTCTTGTATGAGATCTTTGCTGGTTTCACTACATGCAGGCATCCATCTCCACTCAGGTCTGGAGTTTCATGCATATTTGCTGTCAGGTAGAAGTTATGTACAGATGACTGTATAAACAACTTTAAAGCAAACCTGAATCTCATCATTGCATGTAACTTTTTTTAGCTTTGCTTTCAGAGAGTGCTGATCATATTTATGCATAGAATCATCTGAAGTGATTAATCCTACCCAAAACAGTTATAAAAGCAGGTGAGAAAAAGTGTCTTATTTCAATTGACTGTACCTTGATTACATTCAACTAATTTCAAAGACATGTCTAACTTTCAGATGTAAAATTGCAAAATAGTGCACCATAGCCCTTTTAGTTGCATTTGAAGAGAAATGTGCAAGAGTGCATAAAAATTTCATTGGATGAAAGAAGAAATGGTCAGTTTCTACAGTGCCAAAGGTCAGTCCTGAAGTGTCAAGAACAGGACTCTCAGGGAGGAAAGAACAAGTATGATATACTTAAGTGAAAGAATTAATAGCAATAACAATAGCAGTAATAATAATAATAATAATTATAATAATGATAAAAGGAATTAAAAGACGCAAAAGTCAGAAGTTCTGAGAAGTTGATCTGCTGTTTAAAACATCAAAGATATCTCATTTTTCATACCAATGACATTTTTGAGGGTGACTGCTGGTTACTGATTCTGGCATGGGCTTCCACTATGCACTAGAACCAGTCCAAGTAGGTATGTTTTATATATATAATGGAAACAAGAATAACTCCTGCAAGCTTTTTGGGCTATGGCTCTCACTGTCACTGGTGTGTTCATTAGTAGAAACAAAACTTGAACTCGCACACTTGTCTTACAAAAGTATTTCTGAAGAAACCAGAAATTGCTGTACACTGAATACATTACTTTGGGTTTCTGATCTTCACTGAGACATTAATGTGCCAACCACTTTTAAAACAGTGGCTGTTCTCCAAGGAACTCCATAGCCTAAATTAACCATCCAAGGAATGAGGCTGGACACAGATGCTGTAAGGAGGCTGGGGAAGGCCAAGAACCCAGGCACTGCTTGAGGGAACATGAACTCCCAGAATGGTGAGGCCAGGGCGAGATCACAGAGACCCCTTAGGCTGCCAGTGTGTCTTGCTGCCCTCTTTTCTCCCCATAAAAGAACTGAGTGAGTATGGTGCACATGGTCCCATGTTTCAATAAAGACCAACGAATCTGGTTTCCTGGATGCTAGTCCTGCTCAGGGAAAATGAGATCTGGCAGGTTGGTAAACTTCACTATGCTTCAGCCTCCCCCTCTATGCAGTATGACTAATGGCTACTTCACAGCAGCATTTCTTACAGTGAATGTATTCATATTTATGAAGTTTTTTGTAAATTGAAAACTATAAAGGCTTGAAGGTGCAGTCTTGTAAAATTTATTACTGCTGAGATGATACCAAAGTGCCGAAAACAACTCTGTGTATTAGGGATCCCTTGATTAACCAGTTGAATCATGGAAATCTTGTTTTTGCCTGCATTCATTTTTCAGTGCCTCTGGAGATAATAGGTGGCATTACTCATGTACCTGAAACATAGGCAAGGACCTTGGACCACAGAATTTATCAGCATATTAAAATTACTGAGCCATGTTTCTCATTTGACTCATTTGATGTTGTGCAGTAGATTTACGAATGCTCATCCCTGTTTATGCTGTTTATCAGCAGCATGAATTGAGCTGAAATCCTTCTTGGACAGACCCACAGACACTGATGACTGTGCTGTTAAGAGCTGTGGTTTTTTTGAAAGCGTTTAATAGAGGACACTGGACTTCCAACTTGTGGGTGCAGGGCTAGGGGAGCAGGGCTGTTCCTCGTGTGCGTAACCCTGCCAGCCCAGGCTGTGCCACTGCAAACAGAGATGGGCTGGCTGGGGGACAGGCAGCTCTTTGGCATTCATTTCCAGGCAGAGCCTTCTTATCGATCCCTGCAGAGACTTTGCTGCAGGTGCATTGCACCCTCAGCCCAATCCAGCCCCTGGCTCAGCCCCTTCCCAGCCTAACAGGCCTGGCTGGGACAGTGGCTGAGCTCAGGACCCTGCTTCACCAAGGGACCATCAGTGGGAAACATCCCCACATCCCTCTTCACTGCTGCCTGCTCTCTGCCTGGGGCTGAGACTGGTAGGATGAGGAGGAGAAAACCCTTGGGAATATTCCACCTGAATGAATTTTTGGAAAGAAAGCACATTGTCTACAAAGTTGAAGTGATCTCTGGAACAAAATTGGAATAAGTCAGGGACGAGAGCCTGAGCTGCTCTCCTCTGAAGCCAGCATGGCAATGCAGAAATGCCAGGCCATGGCTTTGGTGAATTGAGTGAAGCCCACATGTTTTAAACCAGCTAAAACCCTATCTTGCAGCTGTCCTCTGCCAAGTGCCTGAGGGATAACCATCTTCTTCTTCTGAGGCACTGAAGCAAGCTAGAGGCACAGGGAGAAAGTCAGACATCTCTGGAGTCTTTCTGAAAGATGTTCAGCCAGGAAAATGACTCCACAGGCAAGACATGGCGTTAAACAGCAGAATATTCCTCCCATGGGGCAATACACTATTATAGGGAATTGCAGTTTAATACAAAAAAAAACCCCAAACAAAGCAAAGCACTTGAAACAAGCTGCATTTGGATGCTGAACTGTTTTACTTTGATTGAAAATACTCAAAAAGATGTTCCAAAGTTTCCCTTTTCTCTCACTACTCATATCAAGAAAAAAATGAAAATGCCCTTTTCTGGCCTTGATATAGGCTGAAGATACTCAAATGTCAGACGTCATGGAGTGACAAAAAAATCATCTGTGCCCCTCAGTTCTTGCTGCAGAGCAGTGATGGGAGAGACGATGGAGAGGTGTGCTTGAGGCAGCGGTGCAGGAGGAGAGGGCTGTACCAGAAAGGGAGGGGTGGAGAAAACAGCATCTCTGGAAGCACCTGAGAGCCACAAAGAAATGGGCTGAAACCCTAAAATACTGAGCAAGAGGAGAGAAAGTAAATGCTGATGAGGTTAAGATTGCTGCTGCGATAAACGTACAGTGTTACACCTTAACATCCTTTTCGGCGGGATGCTCCTGCTCAAGGCGGCGGTGAGTGGTGGGTAAGTGCCGGGGACCGGGAGCAAACACGCCCGACGCAGGCAGGAGCGGCGGGCTCGCCCTGCAGGGGGAGTCGAACACCAGGAATGGGGAGCGGGCGGGCGCCGGCAGCAGCGGCGGCTCCCGGGGCTCCCGCGGGCGCTCCGAGCCCGGCGCGCTGAGCCCGCCTGCCGTCGGTAACACACAGCTCTGCACCTCCTGAACCCCTCAGCAGCTTAGCCCTATTAGCTGTGATTTATGTGCTGTATGTGATAAAGGTTGGTCGATGGGTTTAGCTAATGGAAAGTATTTTATGATATTATGAGGAGGATGTGCATGTGCGGGGAAGAGGGAGGCCTGCTGGCATGTACCAAGGTTCAGGTTGTGGACTTCCAGCTAAGGAACAGCCTAAAATCTCTGCCCTCTGATGAAGTCAGTCAGTCACAGGCCCACGGGTACCTCCATCAAACTTAAACTGTATTAAAACTTAAAAAAAGAAAGTATATTGTTAGCAAATTCCACATAAAATTTTTTAAAATTATGTTTGTGATAATTCATTATCTTAAAAATAAGTTCATACAATCACATATTAATGGCTGAGGATAGAATCAGCAAAGGCTGAAGATAAATATCTGTTCAATACCAAAGTGCTTGCTCTCCAGTTCTCACTTGCCCTCTTTCTTTAGGATAGTGTGTGCAGAAGGTGTGGGCTCTTCCCAAGTGGGTCCAGAGCAGTGTTGTGAATGACAGTCTAGAGCCAAGGGAGCTGCACCTGGTATATAGTTTGGGGAAACAATTACCAGCTCCTCAACAACTGCCAGAGCCAAGCAGGGCTTGAGGCAGCTGCAATAGCTGCCTGTGATCTCTGTCTGGCAGACACTGAAAGTACGCGCACATGCACAAAGTCACGTTCAGAATTGCACCTGCACACACATTAATTTATAGGTCCAGTGTTTCAGCCAGGGCCAGTCAGTGCTATTCTCAGTTGTCATCAATCTCTTTATTCTTTTGCACTGTTTGTTGCATCCACTTATTTTAAGCACTAGTGCTAGAGGTGCGGTCAATAAGTGCCTCACCCCAGCTCAGAAAAGATTCAGCTACAAGTTGGTTGGACTCCTTTGCTCAATGTCAAAGTTGTCTAAAGACCACTTACATGTAAGATCCTTGAATATCCTATAGATACTGAATCTTTTTACATACTTTATCCAACTTAAGTGCTGACTGTTATCAGTGTAATATACTTAGACAATATTCTGGCTGTATCAGCTTGCTGTATGTTTGATTGTTCATACAGTATTAAATACAAGTGTTGATAAATGACAGATTCCCTTTCTCGATCTATTTGTGAACACATCACACTTTTCAGACAGATTTTTTTCAGATTTCACATATTTTACCCTGTCAGCTCTTTCCAATTAGTCTGACCTATTTGAGACAGACATCAAAGTTTTGCACTAGTTACTGTTAGCATTAGCTTAAACAAGTACACGATAAAAATTCATTTTCAGTGGCTTATATGTAACATTTTGCATGGAAGATGACCAAGTACTTTATAAACATTCATTGAAGGTGACAGCAAGCAATGTGTAATAGCCAGGGAGAGCTGTTCCCATTTTGCTGAGAGACACAATTTCTTAGTCTTGATTTACCCACAGCCTTGACAGTGAGATAGTGCAATTACACTTCTTGACAGCAGCACAGCATCAAGAAGTGCTGCTATCTCTGCCCCCACCTTTCCTTACAATGTGACCCCTCTCCATAATAGCTCATTGGCTATTTCTACAGAAGACTGTGACAATCCAGCTGTTTTAAAGGATTTAGCTAGGTGCTGCATTAAAAACTAACATGAATAATTTTGGTTCACAGGTACTCCAACTAAAATCCATAGTGTCCCCATTAAAGATCAGAAGCTTACTCCAGACAGAACTGTAAAGCAGCATATGGTTTAACCATCTCTTTGTGTATGCTATTCATAGAAAGAGAAAACAGCTGCTGAAATTGCAACTCTTCCTCGTACTTTCAGCCACGGACAGTCCAGTGAAGCTCCCCTGAAGTTGGCAGTTTTGTCCACCTGGAATCAAGTAAACAAATTGTTCATGAAGTGCTGCTGGTCTCCATGCTAATACAAGGGCATACTGAAAGCAACTGAGGGATCTCAGCTGTCTGTGTGGAAGGCTGAAAAGGGTATAATTTAATGTAATGGTTGCATAAATAAGTGGAAGCAGGAAAAAGACATGCCTAGATATCCCCCCCGGTAACCCAGTGGTCCAACCATACTTTGCAAAGTGTTGCTTCTGGAGATTGTAAACAATATTCTCCAAACAAATCAGCTTCCTATTTATAGGAATTATTTTTTTTGTTCTGGGCTTGCACTTATAAGCACTGTCTTTTGCAAGTCTTACTATCTCACTTGCAACACAGGCCTGGCATGACTGTGTTGGTTTGATTCTTGTATTAGCCTGGCTTCTGTTACTTGTGATTCCTCTGCAATATTCCTTTTCATGGTATAGAAGGAAAAGGAGCAGATACCAACAAACAGCTTGTTGCACAACCCTGAAAAGCCTTGGGAGAGTCCTCGTGGGGAGGTAACTTAGAAGGACATTGATGCAATGAATAACTATGGGTTTTCTCCTCAGGAAAAAAAGTTCAATGCATTCCTTATAAATATACAAAATTTTTGGAGAGAAGTATTGATTTCTGCACCAGCTTCTCTTCTTTGGAACAGTCCAAACTCCTTGAATATTGGCCAATTTCTCAGGTCCTAAAAGATAACAAGAGCAGAAGTTTTGACAAATTGTCCAAGGTACTTTATCAGATTTCTCCTGAGGAATGGAGACCAAGAAACTATATAGCTCAGTAGATGCCGGTAAAAACATTTGCACTCTTATCTTCTGAAGTGGAACAGGATTTAAGTCACGGGTACAACCTATGGTAATCTCCAAGTCAGTTACTATAAGGACAGGGAAATTCTTAAGATAAAGGCTTGTGTGTTGTTTTGGTTGTCTTGCCACACTGTAGAGATTTCTACCCTTTAGCAATCTGTGCACAGTTCAGGGGTAGAAACCAAAGTAGCTTCAGGGAGGGACAGAACTGGGAGCCCACTGCCAGCACTTACCACTGCCCACACTTCTCAGAGTGGTTAAGGCCTTCTGGCAGCTCCTGGTCAGACTCCTTTCCAGGCTGCATCTCAGCCTCAGCTGCATATCCTTCTGGACAAACTCCCTTCTGCTACACCAGCTGCAAAGTTTCTCTTCCTTTCGTAGGCAGCTATTGTCAGCCTCAAATCCATCATCTCCCACCCCATACTATCATGAGCTTCAGGTGTGCTTTTCCAGTGGAAGGCCTCTTTTCTGTCCCAGATTACTTTTTTCTGGTCTTCTCTGAACTGAAAAATCTCATTGAGCCCAGTTTCCACAGGAGACCAGAAATCTCCTCTGTATATCCCTCTTCTGTTTCCAAGAACAATACTACCTGCACCCTTAATTTTTTTCCTCTCCTGCTCTATAATATCAGAGACAAAGCTTTTCTTCTCATTTTTTATACTATCCTCTTCCACGTGGTACAGCCACTAACTTACCAACTGCACATGGAAAGCGCCCTCAAGTTCACGGTATTCAAATTCTATGCTGCTCTGTTGTCAACAGAAGTCTGTTCTGATGTTAAGTAAGCTTTAGAGATCAACAGGTGCTGTTATAATTCAGAAATATTCAGTTTTGGAGCCAAATCCTCATAAAAAAATATATGCTCTAAGGTTGCCTGTATTATATATATATCATATGCACTTACATCTATCTATAAATAAAATCTATAATCTGTATATAAAAAGTGTATGCATGCAAATATATGCATACATATATTTGTTTGCATTTTAATGTCCATAGGCCTAGGAGAAACACATGTAAACAATATGCAGTTTGGGGAACAAGAATAGAACCTGTCAATATTCAAGATGTTAATGTTTAAAACCAGACTGCAGGTAAGTAATAAAAGAAGCGCCTTCATCAGATGTGTTCACAAATATAATGACAACCTAAGTCTGATTAAGCCAGATGTCAAACATGAAAGAGCAGGCAGGAAGCTTCAGGGGGCTGAGAACAACATGAAGAGACGGATCTGAAAGGCCATGAAGAGCAAACTATGTTGAAAATGAGATGGTTAAACCTGAGTGACACTGAGTAAACTCCAGTTTCTTACTTGAAAGATTTGTGGGTGGACCAACACAAAATGTTTACTCTCAAGACTTGGCAGACTGTTATCTTTCACCTAAGAACAACTTGCTGAGGCATTTAAAAACAGTACTGAACACGAGCAGACAAAGTTGGCAAACATTTTTCCCCAGTAGTAGTTATTTTTTCTCTCACTAGTCCCTAATGCTGTCATAATGTTTACAAAATGAAGAGGTGTGTGGTGTGGTATGGCACAGTAGTGTATTATGGAGTCTTTTTTTAAGCTTTATGAGATCTAGAAAACCATATGCCAGGTACAGTGGCAGACAGCTGCATGGCTCTGAAGAGCTCTGCTCTGTACCACCATATGTGCTAAAATAGCCTATTTATCATACACAACACTATGTCTTCCTCTGTAGTTCCATCCATACATTTATGTAACCCTGTAAAATGAAAAGGCTAGGCTCAAATTCAATATTCTTGTCCAGACAAACTTTGGTTTTCAGTTCTACTGTCTTACAATGAGGAAAAGTCATTCAGGACAAAGTGCCTTGCTCAGCTGATAAAGTTTCACAGAAGGAATCCTTTCTGTTTAAACTAACTCTGTATTTCTCATGTACACTTCCAGATGATTCTTTGCCCCTGACTTCCCCCCCCAGGTTTGGCTAGTAGGAGGTACTGCAGACCCCTGCTAGCACAGGTGGTGTGACCCCAGACTCCTGTGCCAGGAACCACAGTGCTGCCATGCAGTGCTGTGGCAACTACAAGGAAAATGCACTCCTGGGAGATTTTAGCTTAAGAGGAACAGAGAAGAAGGCTGAGCACCAATGGGGACACAGAAAGGCAGGAAGAAAACAAGAAAATACTGAAAACCTCTAAGTGAACTTACAGAAACTTCAGAATGGGCTAATTTCAAATGGTGGGCTCTGTAATCTAGCTCATTCACCTCCTCGGTAGTTATTATGCTGTCACTATGATTTAGATAATGAGTGAATACCTTTTTTCAGCATTTGTCTTAATGGTCATGTCCCATTTCATTAGCTATTTACTAAACCCTCTTTTTGTACATAATAATTGATCAAGATAGGATCTGCATTTGAAACAATTGGAGAGCCCTTTATGTTAGTTAAATAATGTCATTTTGCAAGTATGATTTTCTCAGATGCATCCTGCCATATTTTCAATCTAATCTGAGGTCTGGATGAAAACATTTAATCCTCCTCCCCAGCTATCTCCAACAGCCAAACTGGACAACCTTCATCTGGTTTTAGGAGCTCAGCTTCTTCACATACCACTAATAAATCCTAGTGATTAATTAATAAAAGCTCCACTCACTGCTTTCTTTTATACCTTATGTCTATTCCACTAATTTATATCAGAAATTGTCTAATGGAATGATCTATCACAGACTACTAATTGAAGAAAGCTGGTTCATTGAACACCAAAGGCCTTGCATTTCTCAGAACCTGAGCAGCAGAAAGTCAAGGTGGAAAACCACTGGTTTCACAGGTTTGTGAATCAGAGCTTACTCCCAGCTGGTTGGAAGCCCTTCAAGTCCTGGCCCTTGGTTCTACTCTTTGTCCCCAGTGTCTAGGGCAAAGAGCCTGAAAGTGTTTGGCTCTGACGAAGCCTTCCATGGGACTGGAAGGTGCTTGGTTCAGGAATTCCTGCCAGGAATCCTGTAGGTTATTGCAAGGAAGAACAGAAAGTATCAGTTAAACATGAGATTTTCCCTGGAATACCTGGTCTGAGACCTGATGAGCCAGCACAGCTATTAGTGAAAATGATGTTTTTCCTAGTTTTATAGTTGTTAAAATAATGGCTTGAGCCAAAGGAGAAATTTCTTTAAGGTACACCCCCTCTGCAATTGTTTCTAATGCAATTTTTTATAGTGTCTGACTCAAGAGAAATTTGAAAAATAATAATTCATTCGTATTTGAGCTGAATCCAAGTTCTTGAAAAGTCTTGCAAAGGCAGAATCCTGGATTTTGGCCATTTCTTTCTGGGTGGTAAGCAATAATCAAATTAATGATTTCAAATTAGTTGAAAATCATCTTGAACCAAAACCAGCACAATTACAAGCAGATGGATAAACAAGATAAACAATAGGAACTCACAATTTAACCAGCAGCTAGTTATTTTAAAACACCTCTGGTAAAGGAAAAACAAACTGAAACATTTTTAGGGTGTATTTAATGGGGCTGTGTGATTACATTAGCTAGAGGCTGTGAGATCCATGCTATCAGTGACACTACTGAAGGGACTCAGTTGTCCAACAGCTTCCAGGACAATCACAGAAACAAAACCCTGTCCAGTGGTAACTGCAGAGGGGAGCCTTGAAAATAAATTTGGAGTTTTATGATTTGTGGTTTTTTACAAAGAAAATTGTCTCTGACACAAAAAAAACCAAACCCACAACCCTATCTCAAGAAGTGGTAGATTCTGCCTCTCCTTAAAATAATGTCTCACTGGTGAGAGTTGTCCAGGCCTACGGATGGGCAGCTGAGACATTCCCAGAGTGTTCCCAGGAGCCAAGGCCAATGAATAGAGGGCAGCCAGCTCTGCTCTAGTAAACACTCTTATCCTTCAAAACCATGTGTCTGCTTACAAATTGTCTTTTGGGAATGGTTCTGGAAATCCCCTGCTTCTGATTTGTGCCTGGGAGTGGTTTGAACAGTAGTTGGCAGCAGCCTTGAGGCTGCTAAGGACGCCTAACTCTTTAACACCATAGATGACCATAATTCAATGCTCAGGACTGTTCCCAGGCCCTGTTTATTTCACCAGGATACATGTAGACTGAGAAGAAAATTAACATGAAATATTTGGTTTGTTGAGGCTAGAATTGTCATGTCTTACAGGACATCTTTTACGGAGATGGATCGAACTAATGTGATGCTATTGCCTCCTGCTGCACTAACTACTAAAGTCACAGACGTATCCTTTCAGTAGCAGTGATATTACTTCAGAAAATCAACTTGTACTCAGGGGATACTCCAGCACTTTGCAGTTGTAATCTTAATTTTGCCAGCATCAGAAAGGAACCAAATTAATCTGCAGCAGACTATAATGTGACCTATCAACCATATGAGTTGGGTTTCATTGGTGATAATGCCCAAACTGGGAAGCATCTGTTAATTTCTTCTCTTACTTTGTAGATCTGTTATCAGTCCCTCCGTGTGATTTGGAAGCTGGATTTCCTTGCACACATACCAGAACGCTCACTTCAATCTCCTTCATGCAGTTTACTATGAAGCCCTTGATTAATGTGCTAAGGGCCAAACCTGAAGAGAGCCCAGACTGCTGCTGGTTTCTACCACCTGAAAACAGAGCTTTTAGACAACACAGAGAAATTCAAAGCCTACAATACCTATTTTAAAGATTATCTGTCGGTGTCAGCAACGGGAAGTACATTCACCTCCACAGCCCTCGTCTGTAATTTTGTCTGGGTGGGTGAAAGGGAATGAGAGTACAATAGTTTCACCTCTTCTAGTTCTTAATGATCCTGCCTTTCCCCAGTCAACCCACGCAGAGACATTTACAGCCATCAAACATACGGACTGCCAGACCTAGGTGTGTTGGACTGCTCCTCCAGGGATCTTAGCCAGATGGAATTTTAGGAGAGGACACAGTTCATTTCAGAGCAATCCAAACGAGCAGCTTTCTTTTCTTTATTACACCATTGCATTTGGCAGCAATCCACCAGAGGCAGATTCTCTGCTCTCTAAGGAATGATCTGCCCACTCTGTCCATTTAACAGGACGTTCAGCTCAGAAAATCCAGTTGCTGATCACACATGTGGAGCAGATGTGCGAGCATGCGTAGCAAAATAAAAAATAAAAAATCCCAGCAGTGTACTGGGAGAAATGTAGCGTAACTACTGAAAAACAGTGACACAAAGGCTCTGATTCTGAAACAGTGGTTATTGTTGTTGTAAGGAGGATTTTTCTTATTACTCTTTCTTAGGGAGGAAAAAAAAGCGTAATAAATCCTTTATTATTTTTCTCTTTGGAGGTCAGGGAGGATTATTCATGTTATACTAATGTGGCTTCTTTGTTCAATTTCACAGACTTCTTACAAAGATAGGATTCTGACTATTTTGACCAGACTATCTTGGGGCCCTACCTCTCAGGAACTGAGTGCTGGAAAACTTCCACTGGAAAAAAAACCACAGCCTTTTAAAAGAGAGGATATCAGAAGTATACATCTTTTATCCATGCCCCACACACTTGCATGTAAAGGGAGAGCACCAGCTGTTTTTCTCATGGTGAATAAGGGTTACTTGGGGAAATCTGACTTCCTGTTTTTACATGGACAGCTACATTGTTGCATAGCCAGTTAATTTTGGTTAGGTCAATAGAGCAAGTTTAATTATTGGAACCTACCTTATTCACTCAAGCTTCACACTGTACGGAAGAAAGAGGGAATGCTAGGAACTCCAAACTGTGCACAGAAGCTGAAAAGCTCATCTTAATTGCATGGCCCCTGGTCAAGCATATAAAAGCTTTATTTTTTTCTCTTTTTTAGTTTTGGGGGGGGGGGCAGTAGGGAAGATGGGATTTGCTGAATAGTGCAATATGTACTACAGAAAAAAATTCTATCTTAGTTAAAAAGATACTGAATAAAAATCTTATAGGGATTTATATTTTTATATATCTATATATAAGTGGGTGTATATATGCATTTACATATATATATATATATATATATATATAAATAAACCCAAACCAACAAAACTCCACAAACTCCCAAATTAACACATTTAAAACACTGGGAGCAGCATAACTACTCCTACAGACGTGGTGGGAAAATGGTCCATTTTGTCCACAGCAGCAAAACTCAAAACAACAAAAACTTGTGCAGTGTCAAATACAGAGAGCAATCCCCTTCAGTTACAGGAGGTACTATGAAAATACATCTCTCAAGTTGTGGCTCTCATAACCAGGACCACTGGTGATGGTGGAATGAAATAGCAACTAATGCCAGGTACAATCCCCTAAGAAACCAGGGGTATTTCTGTCACTCTATGATGTTCATTTCTAATTTACTTTAACTGGCATGCTTAGGGGTTTTTTTATTTAGTTCAGTCACTGGCTAAGCCCCTTCCTCCATTTCATACGGTGTTACAAGCTATGGTGGATTTCTAAATCTTGGTCTTGGTTAATGCATCAAAGGACGTATGGGCTGATTTCCTTCAGTTTCTCATAATATACATGTAGCCAGCTGCATGTTATTACATAACTTTAGACTTAAAGCAACCAGATCATTCTAGATACCATGATCTATTTCTGTGTTTTTGATACAATAATATTATGGTGGGAGAAAATCAGCAGTGCTGTTACAAAGAAAGTTTGGGTTTTTTTTAAAATTCATATCCTTGTTCTTAATAAACATCCCAAAGAAAAATATTCAACAGCAGCAGGCAGTAATAAAGAGGCAAAAAATGGCAAAACCACAGTACTGAGGAAACCTATGTGAAAACACTGGTTGTGTCTTCCTGGTTACAGAAAACAAATAGAACTGTTCAAAGTGCTTGCCAATAAGGGCCTGCCAAATAAAATATTGTTTTATGAAGTCAGGAAAAAACTAATTTTAAAGGTTATTGTAGGTTATTTGTGGTCACGTCTTGTGTTCATAAAACATGATGTCATCTTGAACCCTTCACTATTTTTATTTCAGCCCTATAGGTCTTTGTCTGAGACACTATCTCAGCAATTGTAGACATTTAAAAGTTATTGGAAAATACTTACGAGAGTCTGTTCTACAAATTTAATAGGAATAAAATAAATTAGACACAAACTATCAGAATGCAAGAACCCATCACCACTGCTGTATTTTAGGGGAGATTATTTACCTAATCCAGTAATTTGGAATGATGAGATCTCACCAGTTGCATTAAATTTGAAATGAGAAATTTGGAAAAATATTTACCCTGGTTATGTTTGTTTCAAATTAGATTAACACCACAAAACTGTACATCACAGCATCTGATTCTCTGCCTTATCCCTGGAACACTGGGGGAATGATTATGAAGGCCACTAGGATAAACATTGTGTCACCTTCTGCTTTTTCCGTGCAAAGAGTTTATTCACCTCAATGAGTGAGTCATCCCACAAGCCAACCTAATGTATCTAGATGAACTGCACACTGACAGAGAGGACAGAAGTTAACGAGATGGTCATAAGGAGTTAAAGACTTTTCTTGGCCACCATTAAAGCTTTTGCCTCATTTCTTTCTCTCTGTTCTATCTGACATTCACTGACCCGTCATAATGCCAGATGGAGTACATGAGATTTTAGGGTTTTTTCAGAATCAGGGCTTCCTATAAATGGTTTCTTCCATTTGAAGCTACCTAATTAACAGCTGACTCAGGCCTGAAAACTTCCTTGAATGTTGTGGCCACTCTGGGGATTTCTTCTTTTTAGCCACTGACAGCCCCTTTTCTGGTGCTCTCACTGCTAAAGCAGTTTGTCAGAGCAAAGAAATGCTTATGATATCTTCCCTTGTGCCCCTCTAGGGTTGTGTGCCTACTAATTTTTTCATTAGGTTAAGAATATCCCTCTAGTTCTCCTCTTTGTTCCATTTAGGCTTTGTTTTATGGTTCATGGGAAGTGACTTGATGTGAACTAAGTCTTAAAATACGAGATTTTAAGGTAGTAGATGAATTTGTCTTCATTTTCTTTCTGAAGCCCCTGACCTCATACTATCCCAGTGATGGTGGAAGCACCCTGTTCATGGAAGAAGCTGTGTGCTGGGACCTGGCCCAACAGGAGGAGTTTCTTATGGCTTGGTTCGTTGTGGGGATGCGAGGAGATTCATGGTGGGTGCTACGATGTTCTCATAGGATACCAGAGCATTTCTCGTGGTGCAACTTCTGGCTTTATTACTCTCACTCCTTTTCTCAAAATATGCCTGTCTCTAAATCTAAAGGCAGCTCTGCATGGATCTCCGTGGCAGTGAGGGGTGACAGTCCGTGTCACCTGCCAAAGAGCACAGGACTGCTTCTCACATGGGAGAAAGAAGTAAAAGCAGTTTTAGTCCATTTCAGCCCCCTCTCTACCCCAGGCTGCTGCAAACACTGAGGCAGTCTTCAGATTTTTTGTGGAATTTATGTAGCCCAGAGGCCTGGGCCAGTGCTCTGCTGGTGACAGTGTTGCTCAAGGTCCCTGAAATGCATGTGGTTTGGCTCTGTGGCCCCATCTCCAGTGGAGGGCCTATTTCATGCCTGGGGTAGCCAGGGACTTTTACGGGGACAGCTAAAAGCCTTCCTTATGGTTGCAAAAGGAAATCCTCCTTCAGTTGCATCTGAAATTTCCAGAGGCTCTTTTCACTACACGAGCCTTTCTCCTGCATAAAAGAACTGCAGTCACAGGACAAATCTCACCCAATATATCTTACCTGTAAATGGCACTTTTTCTCACAGGTCAGTTTCTAACACTCTGTTGATGTTTGTTTTTCTGTTATGTTGCCAGTTGGAATTCCTGATGCTATTTCCATGCTGTACTATCACATTTGTGGAATGAATCTCAAGACCACAGTTTTTATTGATGGCTTATCTTTTGTATTTTCTGGTCAAACTTCTTACTCTACCTACAGTTGAGTCAGACTTCGATTCCCACTATCAGTTTCACTCCCCCCAGGTGTCTCCTACCACCCAGCTTGTAAATACTTTTCTTTCTACTAAGTACTGTGGAATTCATGCTAGGAAACCAAGAAAATCTTTAAGACAATTTGGGCTGAACTTAAAGATTCTTCTATTCCTGTGGTTAATCAATAATATTCAAGTGCAAAAGAGGAAAACAAACTTAGGCAGATGTTGTTAACATTTGTTGTGGAACAAATGCTGCTTTCTGGTGGTAAAAATGCTTAATTTGCTTGCTTTCCTCCATAGCTAAATTCAAAATAAGGCAAAAATGTGACATATTGAGTCATTATATTTGTGCATTTCTTAAAAGAAACTTGAAGAATCTCTATTACCATTTGGCTTCATTGGCTGAACTTTCTGATCTCTATCTAGTAACATTCCAGCCAGCCAGTCTCTCATATTAAAAGTACAATTTCTAAAGCACTGAACAATCATGTAACTCAATTCTGGATTCAACCAGCTTCTATCTTCCTCCTTAAGCTATCTCCTACATTTACAGAAGGACTCATGGGGTTTTCCTGTGGGTTTTTTGGTTAGAGTTCCCTCACATGGTTTTTTTTTTATGTGTGTGTCTGCTCACAAGCTAAATGGAATGATCTGTTCTGTTTTTAAAATGGGGGAAAAATAAGCAGTAGGAAGTATTGGAGACAGTTGTGCCACATGGATAAGGTAGGGATAGGATGGGATGGGATGGGATGGGGAGGAAAATAATCCAGCTGCCTAATCATTTCTCTGTAATGTGACTGAAACCATGTATTGTATAATACTAGAGCAAAAGGGGGCCATAGCCCCTGCATTTTCATATGCACTCATGCCATAGCTAATAAAAATAAATCATACAGTGTTTACCATAGGAAATCGCCAATTGCCACCCCGGTGTGCCACAGAAGATTTGCTCTTGATGATGTATTCCCGTAAAGGATACAAGTAAGAAACTAACACTGCAGAGTTCAAACAAAAAGCCTAGCCTTGATGACAAAACTAATTCAGCCATTTCTGAGATAAATTATAAGAACTCATCTTCCGTATTTCTAACTCTTTACTTTTCTGGGGCAGTTCTGTGCAGGGGCTCCTCAAGATGTAGGAACTGTATAGCAGATATTAGCTGATGGGAAATCTAGCAGTATTTTCCACCTCTCTTTGGAGAAAGGCCCCACTTTGATCCTACCAAGGGCTGGCCTCCCTGACTGCCCCTATGGGACTTTTTGCAGATGAGGGCTGTTATCAAATTCATCGAGATGGGCCCACTGCTGTGGATGCTAGCAAGGGCTAGCAGAGGAATTTTCCTGTGAAACTTTTCTTTCTCATAAGAAAGCAGGTAGAGAAATCCAGCTTCTCACAGCTTCTCTGTGAAAGCTTTCATTCTCATGAAAACTGGATGGACAACAATTTGAGAGAATGCAAACCATTTCTACACCTGCAGGTTGTTGTGAGAACAGAGGAATTTTTTTCAGTCTTGTGAGAATAATATTTGGAAATGGGTGTCTTACTGCTCAACCTATCACCTTGAGAGGTGGTGGGTCAACAGGCCAATCATGTAATTTCTCTGTTGTGAACCATGCTATAAAGGTTATGGGTGATTAAACGAGGTCACTTCGGCCATATCATCTGACCTGGACTTATGTCGTGATTTTCGCTGTTCCCTGTGAGCAACAGCGACACACCGCTGGCCAAGGCTGAGCAATGCAGTGAGAGTGGGGATAACAGGTATTTCAGGGATAACAGATTTCACAGAATCACATAGTGGGTAAGGTAGGAAGACACCACCCCTAGAGCATGTTGCTCAGGTTTGTGTCCAGATGGATTTTGAATATCTCCAGAGAAGGAGTCTCCATAACCTCTTGTGGCAACCTTGTCCTGTGCTTGGTCACCCACACAGTAAGGAATTCCTCACGTTCAGGTGTAACGTCCTGTGCATCAGTTTCTGCCCATTGCATCTTGTCCAGCTGCTTGGCACCACCAAGAAGAGCCTGGATCCATCATCTTGGCACCTTCCCCTGAGGTATTTATTGACATTGATAAGATCCCCTCTCAGTCTTCTCTTCTCCAGGCTAAACTGGCCCAGCTCCCTCAGCCTTTCATCATAAGAGAAATGCTCCAGTCCCCTAAATATTTAAGGATGGGGAAAAAATATGCAAAACAGCCACCAGAGAGAGGAGTGAAATATGTGAGAAACAATCCTGCAGATCTCAACGTGTGAGAGAAACAACCCTGCAGACCTTGAGGTCAGTGAAGAAGGAGAGGGAAGAGATGCTGCAGATGCCAGGGCAGACATTTCCCTGAAGTCTGTGATGAGGCAGGCTGTTCCTCTGCAGCACGTGGAGGTCCATGGTGGAGGAGACATCCACATGCAGCCTATGGAGAATGCCACACTGGAGCAGGTAGGTGCGAAAGGGACACTGTGATCCTGTGGGAAGCCTCAGCTGCAGCAGGCTCCTGGCATGATCTGTGAATGCATAGGAAGAGGATTCCATACTGGAGCAAGTGTGCTGGCAGGTCTTGTGACCCCATGGGGACCCACACTGGAGCAGTCTGTTCCTGAAGTGCTGCACCAGTGGAAAGGACCCACACTGGAGCAGTTTGTAAAGAACTGCAGCCCGTGGGAAGGAGTCATGTTGGAGAAGTCCATGGAGGACTGTCTCCTGTTAGAGGGGCCCCATGCTAGAGCAGGGGAAGAGTGTGACGAGTTCTTCCCCTGAGGAGGAGGAAGTGGCAGAGGCAATGTGTGATGAACTGACCACAGCCACCATTCTCTGTCCCCCTGCATTCCTGGCAGAAGGTAGAGGAAATCAGGAGAGAAGAAAAACCTGGGAAGACAGGGTGGGAGAAGGATGTTTTAATATTTGGTTGTGTTTCTCATTATCCTACTCTGATTTGATTGTTAATAAATTAACCATGTTTCCCTGAGTTGAGCCTGTAACAATAATTTACCAAATCCCTTTGGTCTGTAACAATAATTGGTGAGTGACGTCTCTCTGTCCTTATCGTGACCCACAAGCCTTTTGTTAATTTTCTCTCACCTGTTCAGGTGAGGAGGGGGAGTGATAGAGCAGCTTTGGTGGGCACCTGGCATCCAGCCAGGGTCAACCCATTAACTCATACACTGTATAATGGAGTTTATTCCCCACCTCACAGAATGCTGTGGAGAAATTATTTCTACATTTCACATGGGGATATTCAGGAGCAAGGAACAAATTAATGTCCCAAAACACTGTTTACAAACATAGATTTGCCGGTTCTGTTCTACTGTACAGTGCAAGCACTTTCTGCACCCATTGTGGTCTACTGTACAACCTAATTCTGGCCTTTTCCAAAGGTCAAAGCTGACCTTTGTGGTCAGCTGAGGGGGCAGGCTCCAACTGCGAAGCTGAAATTTTATTGCAAGAGGCACCTGCTGCATGATTTTAAAAATGTTGTATGGTATAGATGCTGAACCTTGAATGGATACTCAGAGGGTTAGGAAGGAGAATTCCCCCAGAGCTCTCAAATTTCAGGTGGATTCCCATACCTGCCTGTCAAGGCTGACAGGAACTCAAACTGGAGAAACTACACAGCATGAGATTTTTATTCCAGAACTGCACAAGCAAACTGTGTAGTGGTTTCAGCTTCCTGCATACTCAGTAAGAAATTTGTATCAAAACCAGACAGCGGTAATGTTGAAGGATATGACTGAATATTTTTTGAGAAAACTCAATATTTCTGCAAGTAAATTGTAGCAAGTGAAGCCCCAAAAGCACACTACCCTAGTCAGAAGGGCAGCATCAAAAGGAGAAGATGCCAGCAGAACCCTGACAACAACTTCCTCTGACTGAGTTGAGCTAATTTTCCATAGATCCTATTCTGAAGGGCAGTCTTGAAGAGCATCTTTTCCGGAAAAACAGAACCCCCTGCCAGGCTGGTGGTAGGACAAAGGAAGATGAAGACACAAGAGAAAGTTCTGCTCCCATCTCAAGTCAGTGGGACAAAGACAGTGAGGGTCATAAAACTGGGGTGTTGGGACAAAATGCGTGGAACTTGCTCTGCATCAGAGCTTAACTGAGTCTCCCAAGAAGGACTGCCCTGAAGTTCACACACACTGGTGCAGTTACAGTCTTCTACTAGAGGCATAATTTCATCAGGAAAGACAAGAATACTTTAGCTACTCTGCATTTGGTGCATAAGGGTCTGAAGGAGAGAAGCTCTCTCACTGTGGTCCTGTTGCCATCCCAGGAGACAAATGAAGAGGCTCATCATGGGATTGGTCACAGTGGTGAGACAAGGATGTACCTTCACTGTGCGAAGTGACTCTACACAGCAGCACAAATGCATGAATCTCTGTGTTCAAGGAAGGTGTTTTGTCCAAGTCTGCTATAAACAGCTATTTCACAATGATGTAGTGAGGTCTGATGTGTACAGATTGCTCCGAAGACAGAAATCCTATTGATGAGTGCTGTTATTGTTGATAAGTAATAGATTAAAAATTAGGCATTATTTATTACGAAATCCTTCTCAAGTACTCAGAAAGGGACAAAGGCACACAAAAGTCATTAATTAATTTAGTTTCAGTAGCACAAAGATGAATTTAACTCAAGTAGAGATATCTATCTATCTATATATCTATCTGTGCAGGTGTCTGTATTTGTTAGATCAAAGACATCCTTAAAATATTCAGCAATGAATGCTATTTCCATTATTTGATTAAATCACTGATTATTATACAGATGTAAATATAATTGCATTTCTATGTGGTTATTGTATATTGAAAATTTGTTGTTACCCAATTTTCATCCTTCACTGGGATTTGCATGTGTAGCAATGAATAAGAATACTTGATGATTCAGGGATTGATAATGGGATATTTAATCATTTTGTCTCTTCATCACCATTCTAATGAACATCTACCAAAATGCCTTATTTGTAAATACTATTCTGGGACTGTGTGATGAAATCAGCCGTGTTCCTGGTATTAATCTCAAATACAAGTCATAAAGTGTGGCAGGAGCAGAATATTTGTGTGTCATAAATGTCATGGCACAGTGGAATTCATCAAAAGATGCTCCTTATTTTATAGATAATCTTTCTTGGTGTATTTAAGAATTGTTCCACTTCTCCTCTGTTTGAGAATTGTTCCACTACTGTAATGTTACAACTCTTGGCACAATTTAAGATTGCCATAGGCTTTTGCCCAAGTCAGGTTGGAGCTGGGTCAGAGTTGGGTGGGAGTGTTGATGTGCTGGAGGGCAGGAAGGCTCTGCAGAGGCATCTGGACAGGCTGGATCAATGGGCCAAGACCAATGGCATGAGGGTCAACAAGGCCAATGCTGGGTCCTGCACTTTGGTCACAACAGCCCCAGGCAGTGCTACAGACTGGGGCAGAGTGGCTGGAAAGCTGCCCTGTGGAGAAGGACCTGTAAGTACTGGTTGACAGCAGCTGAACATGAGCCAGCTGTGCCAAGGTGGCCAAGAAGGCCAATGACATCCTGGCCTGCATCAGGAATAGTGTGTCCAGCAGAGCTAGGGAAGTGATTCTCTCTCTGTACTGGGTCCTGAGGAGGTCACATCAGGGGAGGTTTAGGTTGGACATTAGGAAGAATTTCTTCACAGAAAGGGTGATTAAGGTTTGAAATGGACTGCCCGGGGAGGTGGTGGAGTGAGTCACTGTCCTGGGGATGTTTAAGGAAAGACTGGATGTGGCACTTAGTGTCACGGTCTATTGGACATGGTGGTGTCTAGACTTTGGTTGGACTCAATGACCTTGGGGGTCTTTTACAACCCAATTGATTCTGAGATCCTGTCTCAGTAACAGGTCTTAGCAAGCAATGCATTCAATTAACGTTCTACTTATTGCATATTTGTAGCCCAACACAGTCTGCTCTAAGAGGACTTGTTTGAAGATATACGCATATATTCATATATGTGTGTATGTGTCATTAGCACTATTGTTCTGAAAGTAAGGGTGTGAATCCGAATCCCCTAGCAAGTAACATCCTGTACAAGTGGCTTTGTACAACTTCTGCAGCTCCTTTGCTTCTCTTCAAGTTGACAGAGAATCGTGACACAAAGTAGGCAAATGAGCATTGCCATATTTGTAATGCAAGAAATACTTAGGGATTTGTAAGATTTAAGTTGATATCTACTAGTAAGAATCACATTTTTAAGTCGTCCAAAGTAAATCTAGTTTGTTCTATTTATTATACAGCTGAATACTTACCCTGTGGACAGATGTTCAATTTGCAGACAGCTGTGTTAGTTTAAGATGTTACAATCCCCAGCTGTTTGCAGCCAGCATGTTACTGAAGGCCCCTGCCCATACAGTTCTGCACAGCTTTGCTTGGATTTCTGAGACTAGCTAGGGCAAGGTCATTTAGGCTAGTTCAAACCATCTGCAGTGGCCATTGCTGTTAAGATGTGCTGAAGGCCATGAACTATTACTCCTATGGTGTCTTCATTGTAGGGGAGAAGCAATTTCACACTGGTGAGCCCCAAGCGTTCTGGGAGCATCTTTGCTGGGCAGACCAAATCCTTACTGAAAGGCATCTGTCCTGAGTCTCCTACACATAATCAGTTACATATAGATCATGAACAATCACCTCCTTCGTGGATCTTCAGTGGGATGAGGTCTTTGGTATGTAGGAAGCAATTCAGATACCTAAAAAAAGGTATATCTGATATACATACGCCTATAATTATCTAATGCCATTTTGCCTTTCTTTTTGTGTTGTAGCGTGGATGTCTTTGATATCTTAGGGTTAAGCTGGCAGCAAACATCTATTTTTCATAATCTCATTTTTCCCCTTGGTGTTGAAGAGCTCTCACTGACCAAGGAAATTGTTTTGGAGAGCTAATAAAAATTTTTATACAGCACAGTCTGAATCCAGTGAGCTAAAAATTCAAGGATTACTTTAGTGATGTTTAAATAATTTGAAATTCTGAATTCTTTGTGAGGAAGATTCTTAAAAGAGAGTATTATGGAAAAATGTCTCTATAGACATAATAAAATATTGCATTAGTCAGAGGAAGTAAAAACAGTCTTTCTTGGTTAGAGTCCTGGAGATCTGTTTCTCATAATGTGATATTTAGGAGCAGCTATGAAATGTCAATATTAATGCTTGTATCATTCTAATTTTACAGACAAAATGAAAAAAAAACCCACAGCACAAAACTTGAATTTTTTCTCATTATCTCATATTTGACTGAGAAAGTTATGTGCCTGATAGCAGTGTGAAACAGACATGTATAGTCCCAAAAAAAGATTCTTGAGATTTTCATATAAAAGCAAATGGCCCCTAAATTACTGGTCTACACTTCTCAGATATGGGATTGGGTCAGTTCTTTTGTGCAAAACCCTTTGCTTCTGGACAGAGCACTTTACTCTCTGGTTTGTACCTGTAATGGTGGAATCCTTTAGTTGCACTGGAGTGTGCATCAAAAAGTTGATGAAAGAAGAGGTGTAGATATTACATATTTACTGTCCACTGCTTTCTCTGTGCAAGTTTTCTCTACCTGAAGTTATTTCAGAAAGTTGAGGGATTGTCTTTACTTCAAGCAAACAACTGAGTTTTAACTAAGTGATTCCACATGCTGGTTGAGAAAGACTCTTTATATTCGCCCTTCAGAGCACTAAACCTACAAATCATGTTTGTAAGACCTTTTCTTTCTGTTTTTGACCTATCACTTTAAATTCAATGTATCTATTTTAGCTGCAATTTAAAACAAATTGTCCCACAGTCTGATGAAGACTACTTACTTTCAGTGCCAGAAAAGGGCATATGTCAGAAGAAATAGTCTGCACACGTACTTTACTGTTGCTTATTTGACAGATGACCTTGATGTGAATCTCCACTGGGGGCTGAGACTGCTTATGTCCATGTTTGGTTCAGGTTGTCTTGTTACTATTTCCTTCAACTAGGGCAAAGATACAAAGTTCCTCTAATTTTTGTCTCAATGCTTCTCAGCGTCATCCAGAAAGAACAACTTAGTTTTTAAAGGGAGGAATCTGAGACCAGAACTCCCATTTGCCATACACTCATTTTCAGTGTTTTACAAACACCCGATATCCAGATTACCTCAGTCTGTACTAAAATGGAATGAGACTCATGAGGTGCAGAGAGACTGAGGAAGCTACTGTATATGCCCATTACCTGACTATCTCCCAAAAATACTAGCAAAAGAAAAGGTTGTATCAATATGCATACAATCTTTGGGTCCCACATATTTCTCACTTCAAGGCATAATCAGGAAATAATATTAAAATGAATGATAGTTATATAGTCCAATACAGAGAAGTGAACCAATTCTTTACGACATAAATTCCAGTGTCCCTTCTGCCTCAGGCATCATGGGACATTGAGGGACTGAAAAATTATGTTCAACAGACCCATGGAGGATGAGAATGACTGTGTTGCTGTGGGGTTACAGATTATGGCTGTGGACCAAGAAGAATATAATTGAGTTTTCACTATAAAGACACTGAAAATACTTCATATTAAAAAGTTCTATGTATTGTCCTTCCTTTATCCTGTCCCTGTCTGGTCCCTGTCTTCAGACTGTCAACACTTATTGTAAAACAATACTGCTGAGTATTCTGATGCAAATTGACAACACTATGACTTAAATTTAAATTAACTCACCTAATAGCTAAGACATTTTTTTATTTTGAAGTCATGAGCAATGCAAATAATAGAGAAACACATCTCTTTATTCACTCTTTCATGTCACAAATGTGTTCATCATCTTGCTGTGATGCCAATGGCACCTCTAAACTGAAGATATATGTATATATTCATATATGTGTGTATCTCACCTATAAGCAGGGCAGACAGGTTAAATATGCTGTTTTATTCCAATCATAGTGAGCTTAAGTCTTTTGGGAGAAAAATATTCTTTTCATATTCTAAAATGGTTCTAAAAATACTTTCCCAGTGGCTAGATGTTCAAGAATCTTGAGTTACACTATATTTTTGTTAATTTTTAAGTACACCCACACTTTCCACAATATTTTAGCATGCTTTTTCTATGATACTGTGTGTATGGTATTTCATACTGGGATGACAACATTAGGGATACATTCAGTGGCTGCTTAAAACTTTATCTAGACAACAGCTCAAAATGATGCATTTCACAGTATTGAAAAGGAGTTACAGAGTCAGAGTGGGCTTCTTAGAGAGACACTGACCAGACTAAAATACCTGTTTAAAAACTACTTTTAAAGCAAGAATATATGACACTTTCCTAATGTTTTATATATTGTTGCTAAGCTTTTATAACACAGAGGTAGAAAAAAATATAGTTTTCTTTGTTTATTGGTGTTTACTCTGTTTCCATTTTGTTGCATACTTGTGCCATGATTCAGCCCCTAGAAATAGACATATTCTTCTGGGCTTCTAATGCTCTAAAATCTTGGCTCTCACAGCAAACAAACTTATTTAGCACCAAGTTGCCCTACCTACAAAAATAATTTCTGAAGGTTTTGTGAGTTGGAGTTGCATTAATCTGAATGATAGGCTCTCCTCAGCCTGCTTAGCATTATACCTCATTCAATAGACAGTTTAATGGATGATCCACAGCAGTACATTACATTTTTGACCTCTGGGAATTACTCTGCACAGCTCAAGATTTGGGACTGGATTTGGTGGCTGAAATCCAAAAGCTTTTTCCTTTTTTTAAGTACCAAACATTGCCTCTTGCCAAGTGGGATCATTTTCCCATCTGTTGAAGGGTTTTCTGCCCTTGGTAACAATATTCAGTTTTTCTGGCTCCTTTAGGCTCACACTAGTATAAAAGAGAAATAGCAGAATTTAGCAGTAATGTCAGTAAGCAACTGAAGTCAAAAGCATCAGGGAATCAGACCTATAGGTGTGAAGGACCAAAAGAAGTCCTGTCTGCATCTGGAGTGGCTTAATATAACCTCCATTGTTTCCACCTCCTTTTAATAGGTGATGTCTCATTTTAAAATGGTTGAGAACTGTTTTCCTGTGATGCTTTCTTGACAAACACACCAGCTGCCTTTGAAAAGCTGGGAGAGGAATAAGCTATGATGGAAGCCTTTGAGAACAGTGTTTATGTCATATCCCTAAGGACTTCTGGGTGTAACCCCCTAGTTTTCAGTGTGGAGTGTGCCAGGGACACAGCATGATATGCCCTTTAATACTGCCCAAATACTGCAGCTTGATAAGCCCTGACCTTCACGCGTGACAACGTGAGCGAAAGGAGAACAGGCTGTGCATGGGATGGGCTGGTGACAGCCGAGCTCAGCCAGGCACAGCTGGCTGCCCCAGAGGTGGATTGGCCTGGGACACCAGGCACACCAAGCTGACTTCCTGGGAGTTGCTGAGCTGCTGAAGTGAGTACTGGGCTTGCCACAATGCAGTCCTGAGAAGACTATTTTATCTTGGATCCTTAGAGTTTAAATCTCCACTGTGGTAGAATATGCACTAAAAAGGGCTAATGTGTATAAATATGGATATACCAAATATAATAGATATATATTAGTACATGAAATGTACAGGCTCCAAAGAAATTACTCCAGCAGTTATTCACCAATAACTGGAAAATGTATTTAAAAAATTATTTTGTGTGGCTATTTTTGTCACAACACATTTTAGAACAGCTGTCATAACACTGGGAACTTACTTCCAAAAATATATTCCAAAAAGTCCCCGTTATCTGGCAGCAAAAGACTTAAAAGCAGAGACTACAGTGCACAGAGCAATATTCCAAATGTACATGATAAAAAAACTTCTGGTTATTACTGGGTTAATCAGAACTCTTCTGGAAAGTACCAGAAATTGCATGTAGCTGTTTCAAAAATCACAGGGATATTTTGAACATTTCCACTGGGTCAAAGCAAAAATAACTATACATCCTTTTTAGGTGATTGTATTCAGAAGACTGGTCTTGCTAGAGTGACTTAACACATCCATTACTGCAATTATAATTTAGTGATAATTACTCTGTAGAATTCCAATGTTCTATTACCACAAGTGAGGGCCCATGGAGAAAAACAGTGTGCAGCATCTCCAGGGCCTTGGAATGAGTGACTGTGAATTTATAATTTCCAGACTCATTACATTTAGTTTGGGAGAGGCTATACATGCATTATGTAGGTTAAGAGCCCTCTCTTTGCTGATTAAAATGAAGCACTGTCATTGACTTATCAGATCCAATATGTCTAATTAACATGGAAAATATGTTTGACCTACACTGGTTAAGATAGATGACTTCCTTACACAAGTTATAAACACTTGTAGGCATTAAGCCCATGTTTAAAAGCAATTTGTGTTTTATGAAAATCTATTTAAGGCTCCCTTCAAATAGAACAAATCAAAACAAAAAACCAGAAAACAAACAACTTCCTCACACAATTCATGTCTTCAGTGTCAGAAAATCAACCCTCTGTAATCAGTATGTGACCAAATCCATGCTGACATACTACTTGGAGGATGTAGCCATCAATGCTCAGAGACCATGGTCAGTGCAGTACTTCAGAGAGGCCTGTTTTGGGACTGAGAAGGCACAAATATGAGTTACCAAAACCTTCCTTCTTTTCATGCTTTGGTCTCTCAGTGTGATCGTCAAGGCATAAAAAGCATTACATTTTTCCTTAAACAGAGATATGAATACAGCAGGCATATGTTACTTCTCTAACATGTCCTTCTGGCTGTGACATTAACCAGCTTTTGAACCAAGCAAAGGCACAAAATGGACCACATAAATATATGTAACTGCTTTCACAAGAACGCTAATCAGCCAAGTACTTGATTTGTCACTTTCTTTGTTTTTCCATGAGGAGCTAGGACCTAGCTGAATACCTTCACTTTCCATCCTGTGGCTCTAGGAAGGAGGTGGGGGGAGGAGGACATTCTCATCAGCCTATCTGATGTAATCTATAGTCTGGTTTTGCCTATCCTTGAAATGACAAAGATTGGAAATTACCACTACTTCCAAGCTCTTGCAGGCACAGCTGCTTGCTCACAAGGCAAGAACTACACAGGAGGAAGAGGAAGGACTCTTCCTATCATGGCAGATGGGGTAGTGGTATGCCATAAGATTAAAAAAGGAGAAGGGTTGAAAGAGAAAGAAAAGAGCTACTGCTTTTAGTGCTGGTCACCCAAAATCTGACTGAGACTTTTCATCATGACCTCATCTTCACCTCAAGGGAGGATCTGTTTTGCTATCTTTATAAATTTGGCCACCCCAAGTGGGATGTTGATGTTCTCATTGTGTTAAAAGTCAGCCTTGTCTGCACTGATAGAGCGATCTAAGACAGCTCTGCAATAGACCTTGATTTCCAAAAAATATTGAGCTACAACACTTAAAGGGCCTTCAGGTTATCCAAAAATAACTAATAATTTTTTTTCAGATGTTGATGTGCCTTTGTTCAATGACAGATTTCTGGAGGCAAATGTTACAGAGTAAACTAATGAGCCATTTCTTGCAACACTTTCAGTTTGGGTTCAAACCGGAAAGGACAGATCCAAGTTCTACTGCCTTGGGGATATTTTTCAATGTGAGGTTTGGATCCAGCCCACTATAAAGAGCCACTATACATGCAAAATTTTGAGATTGCTGTAGGTTTGGACTCTATCCACTGTTAAAGTTCAAAAGGCTTTGTCTGGGTATTTTGACGTGGGCCTATCTCCATTTTAGTTTTGGAAACAGAAAACCCCCTTGCAAATATACAACTTGCCTATTATATGCAGAAACAATTTCAGGACTCTCAGTCCTCCCGGTAGTTACTTATGCACCAACACCCATTGTTTTCAGTGGACTCCATGTGTAAATAATTATGCACCTGGGAACAACCACTTGCAGGATCAGGCTGTTGTAAAATAATATGCTGATGAAAACTTAAAAGGCAGCTGTAACACTTGATTGGATTGGTGTAGACTGTTAGCAGAGGCTGTCTGGATGCAGGCTATTGTCACTCTCATTTTAGGAAGCAATTTTTTAAAAATTACATTGCTTTGCCCTTGATTTCCAGGGCATCTCCTGCTCCCCCTTCCTGGAGGAGACAGTTTGCAAGTGCATGTTAGCAAATTCAAATGCTACAAATGAATTTTACAGTCCTCAGTGCTGGTTATTCTCACCTCATGAATCCAGAAGTGTCTATGAATCTGAACGGTTTTTTTGGGGGGATGATCTCATCTCCCAGCTTTACATATTCTCTAGTTTCGTTTTCCCCTGCAACTCACTCCATGCAGTCAGTTAGCAAGCCAGACTTTCCAGAGAAGGACAAACTGCCACTGCTTTTCATCCTGTTCCTTTATGTTTGCTGCTTGTGTTCATCATCTTGCTGTGAGGCAACAGTTTTTGTCCAGGGATAGTAGTTATTTCTTATGTTTTTAATTTTTAATGTAGTTTTTATGTTCTCAAAAGCAGTTTTACTATTCCACAGATCAAATAAATCCCAGCTTTCAGAATGATACAAGGAAAGCTTCAGCTTCACAAGCACAGCTGCAAATGAAGCTTTAATTGCCACTTAAGAAAAAGGGCTGAAAACATCTAGCCAGTGGAAATGCAGTGAATTTGAGAGGTCAGAGCAATAGAGAGCATGTCTGTCTTCCACCGGGTATAACATATAATGTTAGGAAACATTCCCATGAAGTATATTGTATGTGATGTATGACTAAACATGTTTCTATTTTCATCACAGAGATAGTGCAAAGTGAACAATACTCTTTCCTTTTGTTATTAAATCCTTTCTGGCTGAGTGTTTTACCATCTTTAGTTATTTCTTTTTTTTTTTTTTCCTATTGAAAGGAGAGATTTTTTTAAATGGTGTGAGTTCTTTCAAACATTTTCTGTGTCAAGCTCAAGAAAACTTTGGAGATGTCAGGAACTAGTTCTGGAAGTTCAGAACAATTGATGGATCAATTGTAAAACACCATAATGAGAGTTACAAAAAAATCTCCTCAACACTTCCCTCTAGCCCAAATTTCATATTCCTGTTCCAAAGCATGAATGTCAGAAAGCTTCTCAACAAGTTCATCAGGCCTTATTTCACAGGAACAAAACAACATTTTTCCTCCCAAGAGCTTTTCTTGGAAAGAAACACAATATTTGTTAGTTTGAAAAAAACTCCAGAAGTGGGTAATAGGAAAACAGAAAAAACCATGGAAAATTACAGCCCCAAATGGTTAAAGATTTACAAGTCTATAGGCAGGTGGCAAGAGGGTCAGATCCTGGAGTATGTTAATATAGTTTCAATAATACATGGTATTATTAGCTCAGCCTGTAACTGGTATTCTTATGGGATGTCAAATATGGGATGTTACGGAAATATTTAATTATATAATAAATGGGCTTCTCTGAACTAAATCTCTCAACCTTTTGCCGCTGACTCATCAGTTGTTTCTGAAACACTGTGTCTCTGAAATTGCTACAGAGACTGCCAAAATCTGGATCAACCAATGCCAGCTGGTATTTGTGATAGAAGTGTATTCCCAAAGGGCATTTGCTTTATTTTAGTTTTCACTATACCCCAGTTATGCACTCGTTCAGGTTGTCTGTTTTGTGCACTCGAGGGCAATGCAGTTCAGGTGGGTTTTGAAAAGAAGTGTCTCAAAAGTCAAGATAAATAATTACATTAAGAAAACATCATCTGGAAATTTTGCTGTGGCTTTTTACCTACATTTAATAATGAACCAAAAAAAACCTGAAAAAACTAAAAACCCAACCAACCTAAACCACCATAACAATAGTTTTGTTTAATTATGACACAGCAAAGGTACACAAACTATTTTAATGCTGATTTTGCAAACAATAGAGCATACGGTAGTATTCTACCCTACTGTATTATGAAAAGCCTGTCTGATAGTTCTCTCACTCAGTTTAGAACAGTTTGGAAAAGGATAAAAGAAACAGAAATCATAAGACCTATAGTACTTCCGAGCATCCTACTAAAAACTGTCAACATATAACTGGAACTATCTTAGAGGTCAAATGACTCAGAGGCACGCACTTTTAATGACTGCCAGCTGAAAAAGAATAAATGACACAACATTATGACTGTGCTGGATCAGTGAAAGAAGTAACGCTTAATTTTACAATCAGTCTGTGGGATTCATTGTCACAGAATGCCAAAACTTTATACAGGTTAAAAAACAGAGTCACTCATTCAGGAAAGAAAAGTCCAGCAAGAGCTATGAAATCTAAGAGTAAAAACTCTACCTCAAGAGCTCCTTAATGTCGTAATCTAAGGAGAATGTTGTGTGAGAAATATTCCTGTCATGCTTCTCCTGCTCTTGTACAGGAGCTGGAGAGGGGAGGGTGCTCGTCTTCCCAGAACTACTGATGCAAGGTGGTGTAAAACAGTTCCTATGAGCCAAAGAGGCTCCATAGCTCATGATTGTGTTAGTGCAAAGAGAAGAGAGAGGGAAATCATTGCGTCTTGGCACTGTGGCTCAACAGTAAAGTACTTTACTATTTTCTTGCTGGTGTGTTTCTTGCTTGTTCTTCTATCCCATTTTCCTAGACTAGATATACCAAGGTCTCTTGGCCTTTCTATGGTGCCAGTCCAAACACCCTAGTGCTGGAAAATACTTCATTAACTCCTTTCAGTTTGTACCTGTACCATCCTATTACAGTTCCTGGTTCTACTTCTGTTGGTATTTTATTGCTAGCTAGGATCCTGCAACAGGAGATATACACAGACCACATCAAAGAACAAAATGTTACTTTCAAGTGGGAACTACTACTCTAACAGTAGCAATGACTTTTCTAACATTTGTTGTTTTCCAAAGTGTGCTGTGCATTTTTTACCCTACCTATCTATGAGCAGAGATTGCTTTTTCCTGAAAATTCCTGCACCACAGCAAAGCCAGTAACTTGCAAAATAACCCAAAAAAAGACAATAATAGGAAATTCATAGATGGGTCTGCATTGGTGTTTTTCAGAGACTGCAATGTGTTGTGCAGCTCATCACCAGGACTCCTTTTTTCCCATTTCTTCTGCATGCTGTTTGCCTGGCTCCCATGCCCACACAGGCCCAATGTACATGCTCAAATAAAAATCAAGGGCACAGCACTGATGAACAATTATTTTGCTATTTTGCCATCTGATCACAGTTTAGCTACTACTGTATATTGTTTTCTGCCAGTCCTTAACAAAGAAATCCAATCAACAACATTCATTCTGCACATTGCCTAGTTGGCCACGTCTTTGATGAAATAGCTGACCCTGTATTTCTGAGAGAAGTTATTTTCAGTAATAAATATCCCATTTTGATGGTAGTTGGGGAATTGGAATTGAAACGATTTATTTCTCTGGAAACGAGTAATGGTTGATAAGAAAAGATTTGAGGTTATTATTTAAAATTTCAAATCCACTTTTGCTTCAGTCTTTTCCAAATCTTGCTGACTATTATGATCTTAGTGTTCAAATGTGTTTTATGTAGTTTCCTCACACTCCCAAGTAGTTCTGTTGCATTTTTGTGACTAAGTGCTGCCATTCATTGCTTGAAGTAGGTAACAAGAATAGTGCATTCCTTCAAATAGAGGAACATCCCCAAAGGCTTACTTCAAGTTCTGGTTTGGATTTAAAGCCAAAGTTTAAAATCTGATTATTGCATCTTCTTTTTAAATGTGCTTTTAAGTCTGTTCGCATGTGGAAAATATTTTCAGTTAGAAAAACATAGTTAATATATTTACTCCTACAAACTGAATATGTGACACGTGGTACAAGAAGCCTTCATATGTATGAAAGCTATCCATATGAGTTTTATTGCTCCTGCTGTTTCTTATGTGAGTCTGCTGCTGATGTGGCTAAATAAAATTTGGCCCATCTATCGCTTAGCAACAGACGAGTTATGAATGCATATCCCTTCCCATAGGCTCATAGAAGACCCTTCCTCTAACCACTGATATTCACTTAAGGACCATGTTTTGCTTATTTTGTTGGGTTTTTTTTGTTGGATTGTTGGGGTTTTGGGGGGTTTTTTGAGGGGGAGTTTGTTGTTGTTGTTTTGGTTTTAATTGTTTCTTTTCCCTCTGTGTCCTTGATGTCAGTTCATTAAAGAGTCTGTTATGGTACCTGGTATTGGCCAAATTCTTAGCCCATTTTAGAAACTGCAAACTTCATTTAATTCCTTGGGGGTATATGGAGCTACTTCAAATTTATGGCAGTAAAAGGAAGATGAGCATTCTGCCTTCAGTGCTCATCTGTTCTGTATAAACTCCCTGAATTTGCAGAAAAAGGTCTTAAATTAATGTTCAGGTAACTGAATGCTATTGACCTTGGTAAGAAAGATTATTATCTTTATTGTTGTTGTTGTTACTGTTCCTTATTATTATTTGAGTAAATATAATTAAACCTAGGAGGATGTGTTCACATGCTCTTTTAGGCTACTGACTTCAGAAAACCTGGTAAGTGGATTAAGGCAGTGTAAGCAAGCGGAGTGCTAGGACCAGTGCTAGGGGGAATTCAAGGTCAGGTCTGTTTTGGTGAGTTCATCTTGGTTCCTTCAGTCATCCTCACTGTGGGTGGTAACTGTCTGAGTTCCCCAAAGTGTTTACAGCTGAAGTCATCTTAAGACAGGTGGATTTACTTTGAGTCCTGCCAATTTCATATTTATTTTCCTTGAATTCCACCGTAGTCCAAATTGCTCTGCTGTTGCCTTATGAAGATAGATACTTGCCAGAAACCTCCCCTTCCAGTATCTCTGTTGGAGATTTCCTACATTTAAAAGGTGTTGCATATTGACTCCTGGATTATTTATTAAAAAACCTCAAAACCCACAACCACAAACCAAAAACAAATAAACAAACTCAAACAAAAAAATAAAACCAAACCCTGGCAAACCCCGAAAGTTTTGGCTTATCTGTATAGGGTAGTTCTCATGTGGGGAATCAAATCTCTCAAACAAGATGATCTGTTGCTGTCCAGTAGTGATTGTAGTCTGCATTGCAAGGTGTGTTGCAGTGGCAGCTTTAGCTGTATTAGGTGAGACTTCCCAAACTGTGAAGAATGTTGTTCTACAGGACACTTAAGCATGTCCACAATTCATTGGTACTGATGAACTACCTTCTAAACATCTCCTAATTACTGTAATTACATACAGAAGACCATCCTACATGACCATTTCTTCAGCAGCAGTTTCTACCATCTCTCCAGCCTGTCCGTGGTCTCCTGTCAGCCCGTTGTTCTTACCTCTGTAGGAGAAGCCCTGAGCCCAGGCAATTACTGACTAAGTGCACTGGGAGAACACACAGGCACAAACTTCATACCCAGCTATACCACATCTATAACCACAGGGTAAACTTGAATTCAATCCTTCTGTCACATTTATAACTTGAATTTCAAAGCCCTTGCCACACATGAAAGAAAGTGCTTATTACAGGATTTCTGGTAGTTTCTTAGGGCTGCATTCTGGCTTCTCTGATGGGGTTTGTGTAGACAAAAGAAATGATGAGCAGCTCTGCAAGGGACTGTTTTGATACAGTTGGGAATTTTCACTGTCTTTGTATTAAAATTTGGAGATGGCTCCTACACATTCTTCTCACTGCCTAGAAGTTAGGCAAAGAAGAGAAAGGCAGTTAAGCTTTAGAGAAGAATAAAGACAATAAAATAAAAAAAAAACAAAAACAGGCAGAGATTAGAAAATAACAGAAACACCATTTGAGAGAAAATGAAAACAGTTGCTACATGACTTGAAGGAATTTCAGCTTCCCAACTGGTTGCACGTGTAGACAGCTTTGACACAAATATTTGCATGCTTAGATTTATAACAAAATGTACCCAAAAGGGTGACAGGCATTTATGTAGACTCAGGGACTGAGGTAACCCAGCCAAAATAGCAGAAATACAAGGCATTCTGGGAGCACATGAGGAGCACATGTGTACAGCTGTGCTTACCCGCTTTCCCATCTACCCAGAAACATGCTCACATGTAATTGTGAGTATGTGCCCTGGTATCTTTCCCAAACACCTCACACTTTAGATGATATATATATACACCTATGTGTATGTATGAATATAAATGTAGGTACTTATGCATTTACTGTACATTTCCCACTGGTATATTTCCCAAAATGTATCCCCTCTTGGACCTGGAACACCTCTTACTGTGTGGCAGGGACAGCCATGGCCACCAGCATCCAGCCACAGCTGCATGTGGTGTTCCTCTTTCACCAAATAGTACCCAAGGGAGAGCAATGCTGCCATGCATTTCTGCCTTCAAGTATGAAAAATCCCCCCACTTTGTCCTGGGGCTGGGGTCAGCTGAGAGCCATCAGCCGGGAAATTTGGAGTAGTGTGTATAATTTAATGAAATTTAAAATAATTTAAACCCCTAAAACATGCAGGATGAAGAGTGACTTTATATATTGGATGTGTACGTGATCTATGGCTTGCAACACACAAGTGACTGGGTGTCTGCAGGATGAGGAGCGCTCGGAAAAGTTGGTGCTGGCTTGGAGGTGGGCCAGGCACCCGGTGCTGCTGCCGCGGCATGGGGGAGTGTTTGCGTCTGGGGGGTTTCGACACAGCACAACGGCGAGGGCTGTGCCAGACACAAAGCACAGATCCATGTTCAGCTTCCCCAACCACCGAGCTTTCTAAATCTGGAGTTTTGTTTCAGGGCTGCCACTTGTAATGATGGGAAGATTATCTGCTGTGGTTTATGCATGTTTTTCTATGACACAAAAAAGGATTTTTGTAATTCTGATGATTGTTTCTGTTTCTCTTTTTGTTCTGGTCTTTTGGCTTCTTCTCTTGTTTGTTTGTTTGCTTTTCTTTTTTTTTTTTCTTCTTTTTTTTTT
>NW_008237226.1:9731110-9751070 GCF_000691975.1 Corvus brachyrhynchos | reverse complement strand
CTACATGCTTTTTCATTTTCTCTTTTTTTTCTTTGCCTTGCTACCATAAGGGTTGAAATGAGTAAGACTCCTAATACTTATACCCTAAATTTGAGGTCACTTAGTAAAATATCTACTGAGCTTCAGGGTCTGGTCTGTTAAAAAATTTCCCTATCATGAGAAGGACTTAAAGCACAGATGTCAATGAGACGTTTATTAAACTTGCTCTTGAAAAATTTAACGTCAATGTAAACATTAGTCACCTACAGCCTGAGTTTGGCTTGCGATTTATCTCATGAAAAGTTACCTTAAAAGAAAGTTGGGTTGATTTCATCTCACCTTGCTTAAATCATCTACTGTGTAGATGTTTACTCCAGGCTTGTCCCCACAGCCTCCTTTTATGACTAACACAGTGAAATAAGCACATTCTTCCTGAGATTTATTAGGCTGATTTCAAACTAAGAAATTGCACCCTATAAGATCTGGAATATTGCATGACTTGCTTCAAGATGACTTTTGTTCCTAAGTATTATAGCTGCACCAAACAGAAATTGAATCAGTAGTTTGAAATCTGATCCTTAAAAATGAGTTTTAAAATAGAATTCAAAAATCTGCAGTGATCTGATTACCCTCATGTAGTTTGATTATTTAACACTTGCTGACAATAAATTCTAAATTGTCTTTTTGGGTTCCAGCATCAGCTACAGAAAGATACTATATTTCTCTTAACTCTTTCTTGCTTCTTGTGAAGAAATATATTTGGGTTCATTATGCTCACTGAAAAAAACTCCAACCTATCAAGAATCAGTTTCCTGTCATTCAGATTCACTTACGCATTGAAAATCTTAATTGAATAATTGTTTACAGTGATTTATATTTTTGTCTAATTAACTTTTAATTCTTCTTAGTAGAACAAGTTCCTGGAATCTCTCACTGAAAACAAAGTAGGTTATACCAAGAGGTGTGATCATCAATAGCAGTTTCAAACCAGTGGTTAGACTGACATCTGTCAGGAGCCATTAACTGGTTTTTTTGCTTGACATTCTTGCTGCTGTTTTCCTAAAATTTTTCTTGAATGAAATTTTCTTATAAATAAAATCCATACTTTTCTGTCAAGTTTATGAATCCACCTCCTAAGGAAGACATGGAAATCAGCTAAATCACTCACTAAAGGAAAAAAGAGATTTAAACTCAAATGCTCCAACATGTGTATATATATATATATATATACACATAAGAAAAGCTCTGCTCATGGTTGGAGCTGAGAACCTTTTGGTTCCTATGATAGTTTAAAACTATTAAACTTTCTTCAAAGCTTAAAAAAATTCGGACTTTTCCCAAGTACGTCACATATGGTGCCTGCTATGACCCTGTATTCAGCCACATTAAACTCGTGGTGCCTGCTGTTGGACAGTTTCAGTCAAGCTCTAACAATGGAATGAGAACGTGCTGTCGCACGGTGACACTCCCTGGAGAAGCCCCAGCCCGCTGGGGCAGACAGCTCCGGTGACGACCATGGCTGCGGTGTGGGATGCAGGCAAGGAGAGATTTTGGCTCATGGTCTCTAAGATGGAAATTTAATGTCCTCAGCAGCACTCCTGTGTGAGATATTAAAGATGCCCTGATCATTAGAGCTGCTTGAAAATTTTCCAGTGGAACTCTTCTCTGTTGGAAAATGCTGATTTTTCAGAATTGAAACCTTTCACAGGAACATGTTGATTCCATTGAAAGTTTCAATGGAAAGCAGGCAGGCAGGCTGTCCAGGAAGCCTGCGCTCCTGGTTGCATGCCAGCCTAGGCTCCCCAGGCTCCCTGCTCCCCAGGCAGCTGCTCCTTCAGCTTCCTGACACCCTGACCAGGCCTCTGCCTCAGCAGTGGGGTGGCTGGGGGGAAGGAAATGTAAAGTCAGGGGGCACTGGTCCCCTCACAATCACTTCTTTCCAGAAGAGAAAGTCTATTTTCTAGACTGCTCTACTAGCAAGGTGATACTGACAGTATTTGCTGTGTTTTTGCTTGCACATCACATTTACAAATATAATCCCAGGTAGAAAGTATTCAGTATGTTCACACTGAAGTAATGATGCAGCTGTTAGTGCCTGAAGCATTTAGTCCCTATGATAAGCAGCAAAAAAAGGACATGTTCACTGTGCAGACTGTCATGATGGTGAAAACAATTCACATTTTTTCTCTGGACATACATTGAGTTGTCCCAGTAGAAACACACCAAACAAAAGAGATATCTGTCAAAATGTCTGTATATATGTGTGTGTGTGTGTGTGTGTATTCACATACTCTGTTTATTTATTTATTTATTATATATTTATTGTCAAATTTGCTCAGGTGAGCATAACTAACCTCATTTTTTCTCATCCAGCCTAGAAACCAGATTTAGGGGGAAAATAAACAGTGCTTGATTAGAAATGTCTTCTATGTATTTTAATAGTCACCATAGGAATTCCTAAGCTCAGCCGAAAAAACCTTCCATACCTTTTGGTTAATATGCCTGCTGACTTGAGCTTTGTTGTTATGGTCATAACTTGAGCTTAGAATTCTGTTTTGGGGCATGTATGGTATGACAGACACCTGTAGTAGAAGTTGTCACTGTCTCATCACTGCTCACATATACCTTAGAGTGTGTCTTCCTGTAGGTTCTGCTGGCATGTGCAAGCGAATTGTCTCATTAGCTTTACACAGGCAGTAAAACTACTAAAATGGTACTAAATTGTTTCTGAAGTATTTTGGGTGGCTTGGATTACGCAAACAAACAAAAATGTCCCAATCTCTGTTCTGCATGTTACCACCTGTGGAGAAATACACAAGCTATCAGTTTTTATGTGCACATGCTTAAAAGTTTTGACTTGCATTGAGGTGTAACACTGCTGATCATTTCTGTGCTATATCCTCAAATTTGGTAGGTGGCACACTTACAGTACATGCAATCAGTGAATCAATAAATAATGAAACCTGCATATTAAGAGAAGTTTAACAAATAAGGGCTCATAATGAAAGTTAGTGCTGTGGGCTTTTTCTCCATGGTTTCACTAGCAGTCGTGCTTTTGATCTGGGAGCTGTTAGGAGCCATTGCACCACAGATGAAAGGAGTTAGAAAATTCCATATCATAATGCAGTTAGATCAGTAATTCATGGAGCAGGTAATTCACAATGACTTTCTGGTCCTTTGATTGCACACGGTTTATGACTATTAGCAGTTTCCCCTTTCAAATTTGTATGCTTCCATACTTCCTTTCTGACCTCTTTTTCATCATTTATAGTCCAATTTGGTAGTGAAAAAACATAACTGGTGCTCAAGTGCATGGCTGTCATTCAAACCTCAATGCGTTAGTGAGCAGTTTGACATTTGTGACTGAAAAAAAAAAACATTAAGCAGGTGTACAGAACACTAACCAGGTCCCTCGAACAATGCTTTATGGGATTCACAACTTGCCTCTAGGCTATAAACCTGATTCAGACTGAGTTTTCAACGTAGACTTAATCTTGATATTTACACTCCAAATGTATCTTACATTAGAACGTAATTGCAATATAAATGATACAAACACATTTCAAATGGAAGGTCACAGGAAGAAAAGTGTTACTGCAGGAGATTTGCAATTATGTGTTATTTGGGGTTTGACAATTATCTGTCCTCAATTTGTAAGATCGAGGGCTGCATCTTCAGCCTCAGTAAATTGGTTTGCTCAGAGGGTCCTGGCTCTAACTGTTTTTTGCTACTCTTCTAAGGGAGTAAGGTTCAAATTAAAAAAAACACAAAAAAAATGCTATTTAATCACTTCTAACATAGTCATCTGCTGTACAGGTGTGCACATATCACATTTTATTTTGGTTATACTTACCAGGTTTCTGGGAACTGATGTTGCGGCTTTACAAAGGTAGAGAGATTTCTACAAGCTGGATGAATAACATCAGGTAAATATGTTAAAAGAAGTTACTGTTTTGTCTCTAAAGGACTAATATAATGTTGAAGTTGCTAAAAAAGGGCCCCTAAAAAGAACATTGAAAACAGTTGAGTAGTCAAGTAGGAATAAGAACTGTGAGTCTGAGAACTAAACAGTTCTTTAAGGTGTTCAATTAAAATAATGTTTTTATATATATGAATATAGAAACTATGCCAAAGTTCTCCCATGGAATCCCTCCCAGCTTCCAGTAGGCAGTGGATTAGGGACTTCCTTCATCAGAGGGCATCTGGATCACAGTGCTTAATAGCCATTGATAGACATATCCTTCATGAATTAGTCTAATCTCCTTTTGAACCTTGTTATACTTTTGGCTTCTGCAGCATCCTGTGGTAAGGAGTCCCATGATTTAATTGTACATTGTAATGAAAAGTGCTTCCTCTTGTTTGCCTGAAAATTGCTGCTCAAAATTGTTAGTGGGAGCACTTGCCTACCATATATGCTCTCTTTTGTTTAGAAGACAGAGCTGGTTAGTCTGTTCAAAGTCTTATCCTTTTGTTTCCTGTGATAAAAAAAACCCCATAGCTAACAGAAGTTGGAGAACAACATTTTGAGGCTGCTTCAGTACCAATGTGTATGTACTGAATAGCAGAATATATGGGTAATTCAACTGCAAATACTTTGATATTGTGCTTGTGGTTGGTATGACACTTCTGAATTTTGAAACAGGAGTAACATCGGAAGGCTCTGATAAATGTTTTCAACACATGTGCACTCACACATGTACATACATTATCAGATTGTTTCTAAAGTCATGTGTGCTCATGCCCTTTGAGTAGCATATTTTTTCAGAAATGTAGAGAGATTTTGTGGGCAAAATGTGGCAAGTTCATGGAAAGTGTGGAAAAGACCACACAGAAAAACTGTTTGAAAAGTCAGCACTGGCAGCAGCTTGTGAGCAATAACAGCACCTTCTCTTTTGCTTTGGACAGGGTTGCCAGGTGGTGTCCATGCCCTGTATGAAATGGCTGACGCAAGGACAGTCCCACATCAGCAACTGAAAATGTGAGATAACTTACATATTTTGCTGCTTGTGTCATGCTATGAATTTAGTTTTGCCTTTTTTGCTTCTTGGAAAAGATGACAAAAGTTTTGTTCAACTCTGTGGGGAAAAAAAGTATGTTGTTTTAGGACTACAGCATATTTTTTTAGATCCAGATGAAGGCTTCCCTGTGTTTGCGATTCTCTCTCTCTATGAATAGAAAAAAATTAAGAAGAATGAAAAACAAATATACAAGCAAATATATTAAATTTAAAATTTAAAAATTTTAAATGCACAAAATATTTATATATTTTTCTAGAATAAGTTTAAAATTAAACATGAGGCCTTGCTGAAACATGGCATTTTGATATTTTCTTGTATAAATTAAACACAGAGTAGAGTATTTTCCTGACATACTTTTTTGAAATGTAAATTATTTAGACAGAATATTTTTTACTAAAGAATTTTCTCCTTCTCCATCCAGATATTTTTTCCTGCTCCCTTTTGCATTTTGCTATTCCCTTTTTCTCTAAGTACCACTAATTTTCTCTCACAGGCCTACAAAAGAAGTCAACCTCGACTCTTGGTCTTCCTATGTCAAAGCCTTGTTGAACAAGCTGGATGTAGGTCAGTAGGTATGGAACAAAACAAGCCAAATTCTTTTTCTTACTTGAGAGGAAAATAAGCCCCACATTTGTTTTATTCTTATTTTTTTTGTTGCCTTACTTGCTTTCCTGTTTAAGAGGGCATAAACCCACTGACTGTTATCGTTAGAAGACCTTCAAAGCAAATAATATTTGTTTTGTTAATGTTGATACATTTCCTAGCATAGCAAAGCCCTAGTCCTTACTAACCATGCGGCAATTCTGCAGAGGAGTAAAAGGATGAATAATTTTAGAGAGACCTTGGTGCTTTAGGCCTCACTCTACATTAACCCAGTTTTGGGGGCCTAAGGAGGGTGTGTCAGAACTAGAACAGCTGAGTATGGGCTGCACAAAGAGCTCATTAGCCCTCTACCCTGGGCTCCTTTTCTGTCCAAATTAACTCTTTTAGGCAGTGAAATGTCTGATAAATTCCAACTATCCCAAGGGCCATAGGTTACTGACAAAGTATAGTTAACATTTATCTCTGGATAAGAAAGAGGTCATCTTCAGGATATAAATTAGTGACATTCTATTAAGTCTACTTACTATTTATATTATTTTATTGGATATTTTCTGGGTTGTCTTCTAATAGAAAGGAAAGTTGAGGTTTTCAATGAATTATGATTCAATGAACTAAAAGCAAATTATTATAGCATCACTGACAGAAATAGAAGTAAAAAACAAAGTAAAAACTTTAATATTCTTCTTTTTCCTGCTAGCTTATTCTCCATCTTTAAATGGTTTTGCAGATTTGATGATGAATATATTGACAAATGTCTTTGAATCAGAATCTACAGTTTTAGATGTGAGAAAGAGCAGACTCTTCTCCAAAAAAACCTAAACTTGAGAGGTGATGCTATTAGAAGTTTAACTTACAAAGCTTTTGAGACATTTTTAAGACTTCAACTTAAAAAAAGCCACAGTGTTTCAGCAAAGTAGCTGATTTGAGGTTGTAGTATGAAGACTACCAAGACTATTATAAAATGGGAGTTGAAACAAATGGTAAATAGTGTCTTTTGACATTTACTTGGTTTAACAAAGCAGCTCTTGGAAACTGTTGGAAAAAAAATCTCCTGTATCTTAGCAAGCTTAAAGAAAACAATTTCATAAATGTAGATTAATTTTTTTGTTGTTGCTTTTCAGGGTAAAAAAACCCAGAAGGATTAGTCTTCTGTTCAAAATATTTGGCTGTTTCTTGCAGGTGTTTGGTTTTGAAAATGTTTGGGCAGAACACCAATAATTTGGTTTATAGATTACAGTGTTGCCCAGTTTCCTGCAGGTTATTGCGATGTGGAACAATACCATTACAACACCCCACATCTGCTGTGGACCTTTTCTGGGGTTTTTTTGCCTTTTTACACTGCATGTCTCTTCACAAAACATTTAAGTGTTTCTTGGCCAGTTACCTCAGCTGTTTATCCAAGTAGCTACAGGACATCTCTTTCAAGATAGCTTACAGGCACATCACATTTCACCTTCCTGAAGGGGAAGAGGACAGGAAACTTAATTTCAAAGGTCAGCATTGCCAAAGCTTTCTGATTTCCATAAAGATGCCAGACAGTGACATCACATCTACTGTGTGTTCCTATGCTTTATGGCGGGAACTTCGTTGCATGATGGAAACGTTGCAGGAGAATGACTGATCTTGACTTTCATCAGTGCTATACTAGGCAAAAGTAACAAATGGTGTCACTGCTGAAGCCTGTGAAACAATATTTGTAGTCATGGTTGTAGCTGGAGCCAATGACGGAGGCACTGAACCAGAACCTACATAGAACCCAAACCTTGCCAAGGTCACATGTTATTTTATTTATTTGTTTTAACTTGACTAAGTAGGGTTTTGATCATTTAACCATGGCCCTCGTTCATAAGAGTCCTATGGGTTTGTGAGAAAACAACTCTTTGGTGTTTTTAAATATGATTTCAATTAAATATTGTTATTCAGAACAAATGTTTTCACCTACCACATCATGTAACTGCAATCCGTGTTTTTGCTTTCAAGTCTGTTATAGTGAACACAGGTTAAATGACCACATAAAATAATTGACAGTGGCCTTGTGTAAAAAACAAATACATTCAGAAATAAGACTGAAAAATTCTAATCTCTAGTGTACTTAACTAAAACAGCATTCTCTTGGCCAAATTCTAAAATACTGGCTTTTGAACCATGATTGTAATAAGCTTCCCTAGAATTGAATGCAGGCCACTTGCTGCAGGGATACGTTCTCAGCTGAATGGGGCATGTTGGAAGTGATTATTAGTGTTTTTAATTATATCACGGCAAGTGTTGTAACAAGTAGATACATTATTTTTTCAGTTCCATTTCTCAGCCATTCATTCTGTATAATGATGTGGCTGTGTTCTGCTCAACACCTGACACACGCTTCTCAAAAATGGCTCAATTTCAAAAGTAAGTGAAGTGATCCCTGCACAGAAGGCCTAATGTACAAAATTATTGAACCCTCATGTTTCTGATGGAAGTCAGGGTGAGCCGTTGCTTAAAAACCCTTTCTGGACATTGCCATCTTATAGTGGCAAATGTTTGGGTATAAAGGGCTATATGGTATATCTACGTTATAATGTTTTTATTCTTTATTCTAAATCACAGTGAAACTCCTAATGAAAAAAAGAACAAGGAATAGCGCAACTTGTAAAATAAAGCTTTTGCTAAGTACTCTCAGTCTTCCCAGCTTTACTAGAAGAGCTGCCATGAGCCATCTTTTTAACAACTTTAGGAAATATTATGTTACAAAAGTTGCAAGCATATATAAAGGCCCACTAAATGTTATGTCAAACTTAAAGGGTCTGACCTTTTTAACATCAAAACTACAGACATTTTAACCAACCTGCATTCATAAAAGAAATATTGATAGACCCTTAACTCTTGTGAATCCAGTGATTACTGGTATAAAGAAAAGAAATAACACATTCTGCAATAAGTTACAATAAATCTACATACAATATAGTTTATAGATTTGTAAGTTTTAGATCGTCATGATAGTTTTCTGTGTTTATCAACAACATTAAAAAAAACCAACCCAAAACAGTAAGCAAACCTGGAGTACCACAAACCAATCAATAAAGTTTAAAAGTTCCAGTGAAGCTAACCTATAACAGGTCCTTGTTTGGAGAACATGCTCAAGAAACACATGTGCCTTTAAGAGGTCTTGAAAGAATTTACACCCATGGACCATTACCATTTCCAAACACCCTGCAGCTTTACCAGCCCAACATGTGCTGACTGTATATCACCATGACCCTTTCACTAAAGCTCTTTTGACTGGAGTGCTTTTAATACCCACTTTCTCAGCTGAGCTCAGGAGTGATTTGTTTTACATGCCACATTAATCCTTTCCACATTTTCTGGATGAGGCAACCACAATTCCACTTGTGAGGTGTTTCTAAAACATAGTTATAGGAATAAAGCAGCAGGGTCCCAGACTTGACAACTTCCCTTCGAGCGGCTGACAAAGTGGGCTATCGTGGCTGGTGTGGGAGCTAGCACTTGTGCCCGGCAGCGAGGGTGGCCTGCTCTCCATGGTTAGTTGGAGGCCCAATTATTGTTGGCAATTCAGCCACAATTAAAACCCTGTAGGGATCTACGTAGATTTAATGTCCAATGAATGCTGATGCAGATTAATAAAATGCAGCTCGTCTTTTATAAGCTTAAGATGAAATGCAACAGAGAGAAACAGAACTGAAAGTATAAATCGCAGCTCCGTAAAACCCAAGAAGTTTATGCCTCACACCTACGTGATTGGAGGAAAAGAGCGTTTTATAAATGGGCAATTAGTGTTCAGTGTACTGGCTTTTATTATGTGGTAATTTTACAGTTTTCACTTTAAAGACACCCAAAAAAAAATCAAAGGCCAAATGAATTTCTGTTGTATGCATTTATGAGCTTTCTGCATTTATAATGTTAGCTCAATGTTACTAATGTAAGGGTTTGAAAATTTAGTGTTGTCAACAAGGCTAACAGAGTGGACCAACCAATTATAAAACTGTTTTTACATGTCAGCGCTGTGCACATTTTATTAACAAGTTAGTATTATACTCCATTTTTTATGTGTTAAATCGAACTGTACAAGTAACTGCAGGACAAAAATTATGTTTCTATGCAATTTAATTTATTGCTTTTCCCCCATAAAATTTACTTACAAGTTCAATGGTCTGAGCTGAACTATAAATTAGAGCGAAGTGAGTCTTATATATAACTTGATTTACTCTGGTAATTTCTGAAGGAAGGATCTGAATCCACATGCCTGTCTACAATTGTCTTTATAGCAAGATGAAGCAACAAAATAAAAAAAGCAGTGGCTGATCAAGAGCTTTCTGTTAAAGGCTTTTATGTTCACACACAAGGCTGTTCAACAAAACTTCAAATAAAAAAGTAGCTTCATGAGCCATTCATGCTGTGTGGCAGGTGGCACCAGATGGTGCCATTTCAATCTTCCAGACTATTTTTCCCTTTTTTTTTTTCTTCTTTTATTTAAGCAAGTAAATAAATATTCTCTCCTGGAATGATATACTAATTTTTGAAATTTGTGTTATTAGAGTTGTGTGTGAAGAAAGCTGTGATATTGGAAGGTGAGGTTGCTATTTGCTTTCATCTCATACTAAAATGCATTCTTCAGGTGGAATTGTTGCTTATAATCCCAATTTTACTGATGAGCTGAGACTCTAACAAGGGAATTACTTGCACACTGTTGGATTGTCTCAGTTTCAGTACTTATTTATATGTGTAAATAAACCAAGTTATACTTAGAATATAACCAGAGGCCACATACTTGATTTCCCTGATCTGTGAAGACACCTGCAATTTCTCTGCAGGGGGACAACAAAGATGTCTACACAAATTCTCTTTCTTTAATTTGCAATGAGATATTTGTTGATCTTTTAAGATATGCTAATTTCAAGATATGCTAACTACCTGCAGTTGGATGGTGGGGGCACCCAGAATTTTTATGGGTCTCCTGAGCATCAAGTAGAACCTCTCTGCCAGCTCTGTCAGCTGTACATTAAGACCCTGTTGACTACACTCTTTTGGATTTTTCTCTTTTCTGACTATATGCTGTTGGAGAGCTCAGAAGCACAGAAACATCAGCACATCTTCTTCACACTTTCTTTTTGAGAAAGTATTACAGGTCTAGAAGTTCTGACCCTGAACTCACTCTTCCCACCTTCATCTGACTGGCTATTTCAAATACTTCTCAAATCTCTTGGGCAAGAAGTATAACTGAGCCACTCTTTGTCACCACTAGGATACAGAGGGGAATGTGAAGTATTCAAGAAATAAATTTTGCTGTCATTGAGGAGGTGTTGGATCTAGTGAAGAAGTGAGAACACAGCATTTGTGATACTACGCTCATCATTTCTCCAGCACATGGACTGTGTTCCAGTATCACATGTGACCTGAGTGTGGACATTCACTCCAGCAGGGCAAAGCTGATATGTTGTACCAAAAAGTCCGGGAGCACTCAGAGTCATTCTAACTTGTGTCTGAAGCTACTTCTAATGCTCTGCATTTGAGGGAGACTGCATGGATAGAAGCAGTCTGCATTCCAAAAGGAAAAGGACCACCTTTCATGGAATAACCAGTCAGCTGGATATTGCCAGTCATGCAGCAACCCCATTTCATAGAATTGAAGAATCATGGAGTCATAGTTTGGGTTGGAAGGGACTGTAAAGATCATCTAGATCCAACCTCCCTCCTATGGGCGGGGACGCCTTACACTTGACCAAGTGTCTCAGAGCCCCATCCAACCTTGCCTTGAACACTTCCAGGGATGGGGTATCCCTAACTTCTCTGGGCAACCTCTTCCAGTGCCTCACCACGCTCACAGTAAATGATTTCTTCTAAGAATCTAATCTAAACCTACTCTCTTTCAGTTTGAAACCATTTCCTCTTCTCCTGTCACTACATGCTCTTGTAAATAGTCTTGCTCCAGCTTTCCTGTAGACTCCCTGCAGGTATTGGAAGGCAATTAGGTCACCCCAAAACTGTCTCTTTTCCAGGATGAACAAAACCTAATTTTCTCAGCCTTTCCTCACAGGAGAGGTGCTCCATCCCTCTAATTAACTCGGTGGCCATAAATTTCCTGAAGGGTAACCCCTGTAGTACCCTCTAAAGACTCAACTCTTCTCAAATAGAAAAACAGCCAAGTTCTGGCAATGATTCCTGTGGGAACAGAATAGACTGCATGGCCCTTGGATCATGATGCTCCTATACAGCTGTACATGTGCTGCCCTGGACTTCCTCTGGCAGGCTCCAGGCAGACTGGCCCAGTTATGCAGGACATCAGCACTGTGCAGTGATATTCTCTCCAAGCCAGTGGAGCTCTGCTCATAGGGCATTGTGTCCACACTGACCAGCCTTGCTTGCCTGCTCAGCTTACACAGAGCATTGAGCTGTCAGGTGTCATTGAGCATCAGACACTGAGCAACATTGAGCAACAATGTCACTGAGCATCAGTCTGTGTGCTCTTGGAGCTGGCTGGTTCAACATGAGCTTGGCTCCTCCTGCCAGAGCACAGGCGCTGCCCTCAGCCCTAAAGGGTCGGTGTGCACTGGTTTGACCACTCTACCTTTTCCCATATCTGTTCATTTGGCTCTTGAGGAGTAATTTAATTTCCTGAATTTTCACTGACTTTTCTTTCTTTTTATTAAAGTGTCTCCCTTCCATCAAAAAAGCAATTTTATATACATTGAGGGGAACAGCCCCCCACACTCCTCCCAGTAAGTCCAACCTATTAAAATTATTGTAGCCACCTATACGTGGGAATGTCACTTACTGTATGTCACAGAAATGAGTCACAGAAAATTCTGGGCTGTAAATATTTTCCAGATAAATAACTTTTCAAGATGATATTCTAGATTGAACAGAAGAAAACTTTTGATTCCTTTAGCAAGACAGATTCCTGAAGTTTTGAGTGTTGTTTTTTTAATATCTATCCAAAATGGGAATATTTTATCAAACAACTTTTTTTGTAGAGCAAACAGAAATATACCTTTATCTGCTTGTCTTTGGAAATTATTACTTATGGGCTTGGATTGCTTTTCTATTTATTGTTTTCAGTAGCCATTTAACAAGAGATTTCTGATTGCTTGTACCTCAGGATACAGATTTTGATTGTAAAAAAGACAACATGAAAATAACAATCATTGGGCTTTTTAAAAACCTCAGATAGCTTTTGATCACTTTCAAGATCACATAATGTCCAAAATTCTTTTATATGCCAGTTCAAAAACCAACTCAGCTGTATTTTGTGTTGGTATATAATCTGAGCCACAAAAATTGCCTACTTGTCTTTTGCCTTTGGGCAATTTTTCAATCTTAGCTAAACCAAGTCCATAATGTACGCCTGCAGGCCAACATTCCAGGTAAATGAATAGCTTTTAGGGAAAAATTATGCTGTTTTTCAAAAGCTTGACATTTTTAAAATACAAGTCCAGAATTGAAACCTTCAATAATTTTTCCATGCCTATATGTTGCAAGCAGAAAAATGTTGCACAAATGAATACATCTGGGATTATTTTCAAGCTGTTATTTCCCACTAGGGAAAATATTTAGAAATAAGGCTCAATTTTTTTTTTCTGTGCAGAAACTACAAAGAGGCCAGCCATCTTGATGCTTTTCCAGATTTTTTTAATGGTTTTACTGATATTGTATAGTGACTTTACTGCCCTGTTTTGTATGCCCTTATATTCACCAATAGTAAGCATTTATGTTGGGTTTATTCCAGTTTTTAAATCTGTTTTGTGGCATTTATGACCTAAAGCTAATAAGGACATTCAGTATTTTCTTGTAAAATATTGAAAATACCTTTTACCATGAAAATAAAGGGGAAATGTTTTTAAAATTAAAAAAAAAAAAAAAAAAAAAAGACAAGGGGCTTAACCAAAGGCAGGAATGGAATGGCCCTTACTTTAAACTCAGGCTTTGCCATAGCAGTAAAGTGGTGTTTTCTAGGCATCAAGGAACTGGCAGGAGCTCATCAAGCCCAAAAGGAGCCCAGCAGAGGTTTGGCAATATCCAGGTACAAAGCTGTACTACTGGATCAGGTTAGGTGGAAAACTTTTAATGAAATGGATCTTTATAAAAATGTGAGTAGCTTGAAAATGAAACTTTCCTGCAGAAAGGGGTTTGGATCCATTTTTGGACATTAAAAATCTGGAAGAATTTTTCATTGATCAAAACTGTCTATTTTTATTCTCTTTGTAAAATAGTGTCCTGCTTCTCTGGCTTGAAATTACAAACCAGCTGAAACATAAAACATGTAAATACTCTCACACAAGAAATCTTTTAGGATGTAATTAAGTACAATGCTGCTTAGGAGGAGACTTTTAGTTAAAGAAATATCTCATTATTTCAAGTTGGGTTTTTTCCATGGTCTTTTTTTCCCCTCAGAAATGTGAATAGTGTTATGGAGCAGAAATCTGGTTCCTTCCTAGTGTGTGTCCAGTGTTTTCATATCCCTCAAGTGTCTTTTCTGGGGCTTATGTAAGGGCATGATCCTTATACCCGTTTTACAGACTGGAAGCCACGGTGTGAGCTGCCTTGCTAACCAGGCTGGTGGCAGAATTATTGTCCTTGAACCCCATTTTTACTGGTAAATATTGGCTAGTGCTTCCCAGGTGATGGGCAAGACCTGTCCTCCCCCCTGCTTTATAAATGTACTGCTGTCAGGTACTCAAGCAGCAATGCTTCCTCCCAGCTTATGTTTTCTCTGTATAATAGAGGGTTAATTTAAATAAATGCCTTATTTACATTCACCACTGTAAAAAATTGCCTACCAAGACCCTAGGTGCCCCAGTGTGCCACTTGGTGAAATCACAGTAACATTGAAATGATTATTCTGACAGGAACCCAGCCAGCCAGACGCCTACAGAAGCGCTTTTCCTCTCCCTCGCTCTGGGAAGCATGGCCCGCAGGCCTCTCCAGAAAGCTCTCCAGCTCCATTCATTTATTTATTTGCTGCATCGCCAGGTCACTAAATTCTGGTTTCTGGAGCCCCGGGCGGGGGGAGTGATGTGCTGGGGCGGCGGGGAGGCCCTGCCAGCTGCCCCCTCCTGCGGAGCCAGCGGCGGGGGGGAGCATCGGCTGGAGCTGAGCCTCTCTCCAGGGAAAGGGGGGCCATTGCCACACATCCAACACCACCAGGGCTTCCTGGCCAGCCACCTCGTCCCAGTGTTTACAAGGAACTGCGTGCATTTTAAAGGAAAATGGGACAACGCTGGCCTGGCTCTGCATGGGTCTGCTCCTGCTGCTTCATGTGTGATGGGTAGGATTTAGGAAGAATTTGGGCTTTTTTTAATTTTTAATTTAAAGTGTCCTGGCATTGCGAAATAGGAAAAGAAAGAAGAAAAATGTGTCTACAGTGAACATCACTCTGAAATTCAAATAATCTACAAGGCATTTCTAGCCAGTAGCTAATTATTACCCAGCTCTCCTCTCTCCCCTGCTTATTAAGAAAGTTTAGATATAAGTTCCCATTTGCTGTTCAGAATAGCACAGATGGAAGGAAATGAACATGCCATTTGCTTTTTGTGACCTCAGGGGAGTGGAGCAAAATATGGATGTGAAAACATTGCCAGAACCCTGAAAGTTATATTCTCTCATTCATTAATTTTCCTGCTTCTCCATTCCATATGCTCTCCTTTCCTTCAGCTCCATGGAAAAGTATTGACGAGCCAAACGAGTAATACAATTAGAGCTAATATATGACCTGAATGGTGCATGTGGCTTGAGTGGCCCATTAGCCAGGGCGGCTGCCATACAGCCAGAACCACTGAGAGCAGCACGGACTATGGGCATGAAAGTCACAACTCTCTTATCCTCCAGAACATCTTCCAACATACTATTTGTGGATTAGTGCATATGAATGGTTCAATACAGCAAGAAGTCACAATGAATAAACAGAAAGGACCAGATTCTTCATAAGGATGTACACATGGTTCTCATTTTAAGGCCTGAACCAATCCACTTAAGTTAATGTAAATCCTTCTCCAGACTTCAATGGGAATCTAGCCTTTCTGGCTAGCTCTAGTAAAGGACTTAGGCACCTAAGGCAGGATGTAGGTGGAACAGCATCCAAAAGCACTCTCCAGAAACCCGTGCTTGGCTGCTGCCTAATCCTGGAGGCGCCTAGTCTTGCAAGGCACTTCCCTTTTTGATTTTAAAGTTTTGTAGGTGACAATAGTCATCCAGATCTTGTCCAGATCAGCCCGGTCTGAGCAGCTCATCAGCCAGTTCTTTCCTTGGACTGGTCTAAAGCCAGGAACTAAGCAGAAGACGCCTAAGACTTTTGAGGGCCACATCTGGTAGGCATTTTCAAAGCATCCTGGCATACAGTGATAGATCAAATGCTCGTCATATCATTCTGCTTTAATACTGGAATGTCAAAAGGCGTTTCTTCCCACCCAAACCTGAGAAGAACAGAAGATTTTTTTTGCGAAGGTAAAAAGGGTAATATGATGTAGACTGGAAATATGTTTATATATTATTTATAATATTCAAGGTATCTTCATATCCCTTTTTTTTCCTCTCTATGTGTTTAAAGGGTATTTTTAACTCCACTTTTTACTGCAGTGAAAAACAATCCCCTAAACAGTCTCATGCCTAGGAACACCCACATTCCTTAAATCAAGGTGAATGAAATAAATGTCAAATGATTACATATGGATAATTTTTTTCCACATCTAAGTTTGAAAATAAAACCTTCAGTCTACATTAAGATTGCAACTCACTAACAAAAAAGAACACTATTTGCAGAACTCAGCTGCTTTTTGCACAGGTAAAGCATGGTGCTTTTGAGGCGTGGAGGAATCTCGTGTATTACATGAAGACCGCAAGGTTGGAGTGTTAATTCTGTGTCAGATATTTGGCAAAACAGAAATACAGCCACAGAAATAGAACATTTTCAACACATCCTGCTTTGAAAATCAAATATCTTGGCTTCTAAATGGTATTTTTTCATTAAAATAGAGGTTTTGCTGTGGTATTTATGTGTCAGGAGGAGCCCATTAGTCTATGATGATATTCTTTTTCCATTGACATTATCTTTTAATGATATCATTCTGAGCCACATCACTAGTGGAGGATCGATTTTTACAGCCCAGTTTACATATCGCTTCAGCATCTAATTCTGAGGAGGTGTTACACACTTTGAGGTTTCTGCTTCCCTTTTTTAAAATAATTTGGAACTCATGACTGCTTAAAAAGGCATCAACAAAGGTGCCTGTCTTTCCTTTGAAGTCATTTTTTGCGGAAATCACAGTCACTGACCAAAAGGTTTCAAAAGATTAAATTGTGCTTATTTTACGACATTTTAAAACAGCAGGGTTAAATGCTGGGCCAGCTGCCAGGCAGTCAGCAGCACCCATACTTTCATGTTCAGCAGCCAGACACATCTACAGCAGTTATTTCTGAGTAGTTATTCCTGAAATATGTCACTCAGAACAGCAGAGGGGTTTTAGTATTTGTGCGCTTTGATGATGGACTAATGAAAATGTATTACATATATGTGCCATGAGTGTAATGAATTTCAGAGTTTAAAAAAAGAAAAAAAAAATGTAGTGGGCAAATTAAATATTTTTAATTCTCTTTGTCAACACTGACTTCTTCCTGTAGTTGGTATCAACTTGGAGAGCCACAAAATCATGGCTGGCTGGGGCCCAGCCACAAAATCATGGCTATTGGACACTTGTGTCCCATAGTGCATTATCCACATGCAGCAAAACACTTTAATGCTTGCTGCTTTATGTGGAGGCTGTAATAGACTGAGGATAGTTTAAACTCACAGAACTATGCAGAAAGGGATTCATAAATCTTGACGTCATCTTTGATGAGAAACCCGAGGAGAGGAAGGACACTCAGACACTGTCTATCCTGGGCAGCAGTGCTGTGGGCTTAGTGGATCTTTTTTGAAGTTCAGCTCTGTTGCAGTCAGGAAGTGATTTACTCCATTTTACAAATTTTCATTCTGGTCTTTTCTTTCTAATCCTCATGCGATGCCTGGTTTCCCTTGCCTTGGTGTGTTTTTTTTTCATCTGCCTTTTTTCCATTTTGAGGACTCACGAGCCAGACTCTCTGTGCTGGTTTCCGTCACTTTGTATTGTGCAGGTGTTCCAGAGCACTGCCTTAACTGGCCCCCGGGGGATGCTCCCTATGTAAGGAACCATGCAGCCAGTGCAAGGTGGTATAAAAAGCTCCTGTGCCAATGTTTCTCCCCATGCTGGCCCAGGGAGTGACTGAGAGACCCACAGAAGCAGAATAGAGTGCTCTTGATTGTTAACGGGTACATCTCAGGGTCTGAAACACGAGTTTATCTAAGTTCTGCAGTGGCTCAGGCTGACACAGGAACAGCCATGGAGCTGTGTGACCATAACCAGCTCCCCGTCTCCTGCTCAGAGTGGATCTTGGCACAAGGCAGAATACGGACCTTTTATTCTTGTCCTGCTAGCTGGATGAAACCCCACTGTCTACACATCAAAGGGGTTTGATGGACTGCCAAAAATAGTAACCTATACGTAAAACATGTGCTCCATTTATAGCGATCATTTGGAAAGTTTCCTGCTACTGCAGAAATTCAGATTACATTGATTTACTGTTCAGTACTGCAATATACTGAGAGGCTTTTCAATGAGTTCTATTGTATGCATTTGCAGAAAGGCTGGGGAGATTTCTTCCTTCCTTCCTTTCCCTTTGGTATATAATACATAATCATGTGAAGTATATCTTTCTGAGGTTTTGCATAGATCTAGTGAAGTGGGTTAATATCTACTCCACGCTTTGAAAGACATTGTCACCTGTGCTGATGTTTTAGCCTTTGAAAAATGAAGTGCTGTTTCTTTTGATGTAAAGAGCATCTCTCCAGTATTTATGGAATCATTTTATTTTACCTCTCAGTCTATAGGCTGTTAGCTATGAAGTACGTCCTGCATGTTTTTAGAGGCACTTCAATGTCTTTTGTGGGAACAGTGATTAACATAGCAATTAAACAGGAAGGTACACATGAGAACAGACACCTTGTATCTGAGCACAGATCTGAATCAGCACTTGAGCGTATCTGTGCTGTGGTCAACGCACCCTTTCCAAGCCCCATCTATATCATACTTTTAGAGTCCTTCCTAGAGGAGTCTTAGTACCACTGAACAGCCACAAAGGTGCTGTATTTGTAGATAGACTGAGCTTAGGTTGTTACAACATGAAAACATGCTATATTGGGAATTGATACATATTAATGATACATATGAACTGATGTGGACACTTAGAACTAAATCAGGGAGCATAATAGTGCTACATCCTGTGCTGAGCCAACTTACACAGATCCACTCTCTGTGTTAACCAAATAGGATTTGATATCTCACTGATAACCAAGGCTGAAAAGAAAGGAGACCATCTGTAGCTCTTATGACTCATAAGAAGGCTCATTAATCCATGCACTCATACATGTATTGTGAAAAGCTTACTAATATAAGAAGAGAATAAAAACTCAAGAAACAAGCAGTGACAGTAACTGCTGGCCTACAATGCTTCACCCTATTTGGAAACAGTGGCCCTCTTTGGTTGATGATAAAGAAGACAAACTTGGCCTTCATTTCATGATTCATATTAGGGAAGGCTGTCACATTCTTCTCTCGAATATACAGTAATGGCCCTTTCCCCTTTCTGGTTTTATTTTTATAAAGCCTTTTCTTCAGATCCTAACTGCTGATAGGCACCATAATTATTCTATCTCTGGATACTATTAAATTCACCCCAATTTTCTCCTCTGCTTCCTGTCTGTTAATGTGTCACGGATCAAAGCTCAATATAACTATTTTAGGCCAAGAGCTCAAAATGCTACCATTCATATTATAACTTAACAGGAAAGCATGAGTTACTTCTCCTCCTATTAATTAATACCTTTCTGAATTATTGTGGGTTTTTTTTTTCTTCTTTTTTTTTTTTTTTTTAATCTGAAGAATTAATTCAGGTTTTCCCATTTGAAGGAGAAAAAAATAATTCAACTAAACACACCAAATAAGAAAAGATATATAACATTTCAGAAAGAAACATGGATTCAGGATGGCAGCAAGAAAAAGGAAAGCCTTTTGTCCACTATTTTTCCTTTACTTGTGAATTACAAAGCCATTTTTCTTTTGGAATTCCTAGCTGTGTTTGGAACCTGAGGGCTTTGAGCAGGAGGGGCTGCTTTAATCAGCGTTCAAGCGGGACACCCTCCGCCCCGGCTCTCCCTGAGTTTCTGCCTACCCAGAACCGTGCCGACGGAGCGCAGGACTTCGCCCTGCGCTCGCTTCCATTTCGATGGCCACCAATCTGCTCTCCACATTGACGTTCCCAAACGCTTCCCGGATTTCCCCGCCCGCCATCCCGGCGCG
>NW_008237226.1:9729619-9731078 GCF_000691975.1 Corvus brachyrhynchos | reverse complement strand
CGCTGGCCTGGGACGCGCCGAGCGCCTGCAGGAGCCTGTGCCGCCCCAGCCTGGTGAAGGTGATGGGAAGGAAAAGAGGAGCTCGGTACAGGAGCGCCCGCCGTGGGGTCAGAGCCTGGGCATCGCTGACGCGGTCCCTGTGGACGGCAAGGGCAAAGGAGCTCAAAGCTTTAGTTTAAGTGACAGCTCCAGCGGCATAGAATTATTAATTAGGAATTCGTAATCTCTCAACACCTATACTCAAGGTGAGGTCGCCTCTGAAGGACTGAATCCAGCTCTGGGGTCCCTAGCACAGGATGGACTTTGACCTGTTGGAGCGACTCCAAAGCAGGGCCACCAAGTTAATTAGAGGCACCTCTCCTGTGAGGAAAAGCTGAGAGAATTGGGATTGTTCAGCTTGGGGAAGAGAAGGCTTTGGGGTGATCTAATTGCAGCCTTCCAGTAACTGAAGAGAGCCTACAAGAAAGATGGAGAGGGACTTTTTCAAGAGCATGTAGTGACAGGACAAGGCAGGAAAGCTTTAAACTGAAATGGAGTAGGTTTAGATTAGATACTAGGAAAGAAGCAAGGGTGGTGACGCACTGGAATGGGTTGCCCAGAGAAGTTGGAGATGCCCCATCCCTGGAAGTGTTCAAGGCCAGGTTGGATGGAGCTCTGAGACACCTGGTTTAGTGGAGTGTGTCCCTGCTTGTGGCAGGAGGCTTGCAATCTTTAAGGTCCCTTCCAACCCAGGCCATTCGATGATATGTATTTTAATATTTTCATTCCCAAAAGATAATTAAAAGCCTAGGCTATGTAATAGTTCAACCTTCATTTCAGGGTTGTGAATTCAGAAATAGGGCATTGGAGTATTGGTGTAAGATGAGAGATTGCAAATTCTTAATTACTATTTCTATGCTGCTGGCAAACTATTTATCCATGTCAAATACCTACGTAAGTTACATTATATATAATTCAAATGCCTTTGATCTCAGCTCACACAAAATGCCCTCAGATGGAAGTAAAAATTTCGTAGAAACAACCATTCACTTTTGAGGTGGTGCTGCTCAGACCATGTGGGGGGACTGGCAGTGGCTCGAGCTCAAGGAGTGACACGTCCCCCTCCACAGCCCACCACTCCAGCCTCCCTCCCCTTCCAGTTCCACCCACAGCACCAGCCCTTTCCTTTCTTCCTTTTAAAGTTGTTGCCTGGGACTTTTTATGAGTCATTTAGCCGTGCTCAGCTGTACAGCATGAAGAATGCATACTTTTCCTTCTGCTTGGTGTTGGCTTTATCAGTAAAATTTAGCTGGTGCCTGATGTTCAGAGGGGTGAAGAGATGATGGGGGTGGGAATAGCCCAGGCCAGCTGTGGGTATACTGACTGCTCATTTAAGCAAAGGCAAGAAAGGCAGCCTGGCTGCAAAAGGTAAAATACTACAGGCTATATCACAGGGTTTGGATATGAACAAGCATACACA
>NW_008237226.1:9719142-9729585 GCF_000691975.1 Corvus brachyrhynchos | reverse complement strand
CTGTAAACTTTGTCCTTTACTGGCGGATTCAATCCTCTGTAATGAAAAAGTTTCCCCACTCTGAACTTTCCTGACTTTTCTTTCTTTTCAAAGAATAGTAAGAACAGAAACTAAAACAAAAGACAGAAGAAATACTCCAGTGTGTGTTAAAAGAATCTTTCTTGGAAAATGAAAAGCCATGGTACCACTGGGATTGGCCATTCTTGGAAAATGAAAAGCCGTTGTACCACTGGGATCAGCCCTTCAAAACCTCCGAAATTTTGCCACAGCCTCCACAGCTGCTACAGAAATTCATTTGATACAGCACTGCATTCCCTTTATGGTTAATTCACACTTATCCGGTGGGTGACCTCTCCAGCTCGCAGACAGTCAGGGCAGTAAGTGTCAAGTCACCTGAATCCAGAAGCAGTACAGCTATATTTGTATCATCTGTATTCCCTAGTTCAGAGAGGTGCCATATGAAGCGTCAGATTTTTTTCTCTCTCTCTCTGATCTGGTCAGTTGCTGTAAAATATGTGCTGCACTATTGAAGTTTTTGGCTGGCCAGGGTACTGCATTCTTAGCCCTGGGTAACAGAAGCCTAACTAAACCACAGCCACCATGCACCCATGGAAACACCTGGTGATAATCCTTATCACATTGCTGTTATGCTTCCTAATTTGCTGCTTGTCTCAGAGACATTATTTCTTTGCTCTGTGCAAATCTCATTCAATAAGCATGTCCTCTTCTTTCTAGACCTTTGTTTGCAAGGTGTGCATGTATTAATGCATACAAATTGCTCCCTAAATTGTTAACTACCTTAGGACATTTTGTAATCTTATGGAATCCAGACTGTTTGATAAGTGTACAGATTCCTAGAAACTTGCTGGTCTGTGTTTTAATAAGGAATATCATCATGTGACTTGACAAACATCTACTTTTTAAATAAAATTATTCTGCCTTACATAAGCAGATTCAGGAGACCCTAGTGGTACCATGGCTTTTAATTTTCCGAGGAGGATTCTTCTAACACGGTCACTGTGCTGCTAGTGATACAACCCCAGGAACACTACTAGAAACCTAGAGAACTGGAGAGTATTCAATCAAGATATCAGTTTATTGCTAAAGCAAGATCATATTCCAGTGGAGAGAATATGAAAACCAATATACCAATAGACCACAGTCTTTTATTAACTACTGAGTGTTTTAAAACACAACAATGTGCAAAGTCTTTGTGCGAATTGAGTGCCAGGTTTCACTTTTGGACATTGAATGTTACTATTTTAATAGATTTTAAAAGATTCGGTCCAGTAAATACAAAACTGACATGTGTGCACCAGAACAGCAAATTCTAAAATTGCACGTGATGCACAAAGAGCCCAGAATATTTATTCTTCAAGTATACTGTGTTTCATATGTTGTCTGATAGCTGTTAGGAATGCTCAAAGAATTACTTTGTAATTGCACTCTCACAGGATGTCCTTTTGTTTTTCAGAGGAATATTCCCGTGTTTCTCTTTTCATTCAGATGCCTTGAGCACGACCACAGGAAGACATTATTTCCCCCTTACCATACAGGAATATGTATCAACATAAGATCCATGCCATGCTGTTACACTAACAATTCAGTTAGTTCAGTATGTTCAGTAATTTATTTCTCTTGTTTCTCCCTTTCCAGTGGAAATACGTGATCCAAACCTGAGCAAACTGACTGCAGACATTTTTGTTGACCTTAGAGGCTTTGATTCAGAATCTGTGATACAAGAGAATCCGCCATGCAGGATGGGGGTGTAATTCCATCAAGGACTTCTGGTGACCTCATAAACCATGAGAGCTGGCATGGACTTTAATGGGCACCACGTGGTGAAGTTCCCATGCATCATTTTGAAAATGTAGGCCTTCATTTGATATTGCAGAAGGATACCAGACCTACCATGTCAAATTGTTTCTCTTTCTTCTAAAGGAGCCACCCGCTTTATGTTACAGTCAGTCCTCTTTGGTAGCAAATGAAATATGCCATTCTGGAAAATTAGTATTTTCTCTGGCCAAATGAACTTGAAAAGTGCATTTCATAGAAAAGCACGTATCTGGGTTATATTCTTTTAAATAAACTTTCTAAAATGATGGCAGTAAATTCAAGGAAAGGTGTGGTTTGTGCAGGACTGGCTTTGCTTGCAGATTTCTAAGTAAGAGACATTTAAAAAAAAAATTAATTTGTACCTCAGTTAGAAAACATAGGAATAGAATTGTTGTGGATCTGTTGAAAAAGTAGACCATGTTAAACCCAGTTTAAGTCAAGCTAGGTAAGTTAGCTCAAATTGCTGATGCTGAATGACCTAAGTTAAAAGTTACTTAACCTAAAGCAATTTAACTGCACTCAGTACACCAGTTCTAGGATTCTGTTGTTAGGAATTTCCAGGGGTTCAGTAAGGTTGACTTGAAGTTTCAGTTGGTAAAATTTGTTCTATCACCTCTGTAAGGCACTTGGAGATATTCTCCTGCCTTGTCTCAACCTAGATTTCACCTGCTGAAGCCAGTGTACAGCCACTGTGCAAACCTATACAAAGTTGATTGTTATCAGCCTAAAACTAAGGTCTGTCAGTGTGGCTATGATTCAGGTAAATGTGGCAATAGAGACATAACCTAAGCATGTGATCTTAGCTTATTTATCGTATATGACATCAGTCTATAACAAGGAGATTCTCTAAAAATTCCTCATCGTGATGAGTGCATACCAGGAAAGGATCTGTCCTTAATTCTGAGCGTACAGATCAGTGAACTGACTAGGCTCTATTTTGTTTTCAACATTCTAACTTATTTTATTCCTAGATTGGTCCATAAATAACAAAATCTTTGTGACATGGCTAGATGATGTTCCTGTATTATATACATACTATGATATGTTATTTTTTATTCAGCTCTAGGTAACAAATCATCTTGATATTAAAGGGGGAAAAAGGATACCTTCTAGACAGGATATCCAAAAACTACTTGCTCTGGCCTTTCTGCCACCTTAGTGTGAAATACTTGGTGTTTGCCATTCTCTGGGAGAACTTTTGATCTAAGTGCATCACTGCTCCCTATGCTGTATTGCAGTGGGAAGTACATTTTTTCACCATATGCACAGCTTTTTCATAGGGTATAGCACACCTTTTATATATTCCGTGTCCTAGACCCAGGTAGAATAATTGCATATCTTAAATTTAGTTTAAATCTCCTCTGAAAGGACTGCAAATGTGGATATATGGGAGAAGGCAGGTTCTCTGGCATTGGTATCATAGTACAATACATGTAGATTTTATACAAGAAGTTCCCTCTTAATGGCACTCAGAATTATTCCAGTTTTAATCTCATAGCTGAGATAGTTACTAAATTACAAGCATATGGAAGACTCTAACAGTCTTGGGATGCAAATTGTACTGTACTAGGTTAGATAGTTTGTACAGGAAGAGGATCCCTAAGGCTTGTTGAATAAATAGATGCATCTTCTCTGTACTCCATGAAAAATGGTGTATGTTTTTGGTTTGTTTGTACTACTTTCTCCACATGAAACGTGTGTTTCGTCCAACAATTCTGTGGTTTCCTCACTTTGTGATAATAATTAACACCCTTACTGAAGTCTAACCAGTGATGACATTTGTTTAGGGGCCTGACTCTGATTTTTGTTGCTGTTTTGCCTTATGTTACTTCCAATATGCAATTGAAAACATTTTTGAGAATCCAAAGGTTCAAAGATTGTTGTTTTCTTGGTCTTACTGACCATTTAGAAACTCTTTCATGCAATATATCCTTCAGCCTTTGTGGAAACACAGCCTCTCCATCCACATGGGTCTGGGTTGATAGTAGCAAGCTCAAGCTAAAGCCAGCAATGCAGAGGTCTAAAGTTTTGGGGGTTGGGCATTTTTTGGGGTTTTTTAGTCTTTTTTTTTTTCTTTCCTGAAGAAACAGAGAAATGAGTATAACCAGTAAAAAAGTAAAACAGTCATAAAGTAACTATTGTTTTGGAGGTAAATGTGTTAGGAGAGAAAAAAAGAATATCTTAAACCTTACTTTAAAGATTCCTGAAGCTTTGGGGAAAATTAATTTTAAGAAATATGACAATGGTTCTCTACTCTCGCCAGTAATCTTATAAAAAAGATGAATAGCTTTGGAGTAGATGTACATATTTTGAACTTCCTTTCTGGACAGAGCACAAAGAAAACTTGGCTTGTTTGTGGTTGTAGAAGAATCATAGGTGGCTTTGTATAAGAAAGGCAGGTAGCTGCCAGGGACATCCAAGCCTCCTTCCCTTTCCCTGTTCTTTTTTTCCGTAATAACTTTTTTCAATATGTTGTCATTTTTTTCCTGATTTTCCTGAATAAAGTGAAATGTCAAATCAGCAGAGAATTAAAATGTATTTATAAAAAAAACAACCAAAAAGGCATCTGATGTTTTACAGACATTCCAACACCTTCAGGAAATTTGAACTCACACCAAAGGGTCTGATATTCATTTGAATCTCCATCTGTGCTGAAGCACATGTGTGCACACAACACACATTGAACCACTACAGTGGAAAAAAAAAATCCCTGCTCTTAAATTATAGCAGCTCTCTACAATTCTTCTGTAACCACAAAGGCTTTGGTAGTTTTGAGACATTGCAGTGGCTTCGGGTGATCTGATCACAGAGCTTAGTTTTGTTAAAGAAATCCCTCTGCTGAAAGGTATAGAAAAGCTGTAGGAGAAACACAGGGAGCTGGAAGTTCACCGCATGAGGGTAGTTTGGAGTAAAGGGGAAGGGTCCAAGAAGCTGTTGTGGCAGCAGACACCCTACAGCCAGAGTTAACGCTGGAAACACTGAAGTTTTAGTTCCCTCACCAGAAATCCCCCATGCTCGAAGGAACGGATATAGTCATTAGTCCTCAATGGGAATATGACCTTTCCCTTTAAGTATCTGTGTGATGCTTTTGATCCTTTTGACTCTCTCTAAGGGATAGATTAAATATGTGGCACAATGTCTACTCCTGAGTGAGGATTAAGCTTGGCTTTTGGAAGCAGAACTATATTGCCTAGCCCATCACCATTTATCACATTCTCTGGGGACCTGTTCTCCATTTTTCTTCCCCTCCCCCCTAGCTTTTAGAAAATTCCCCTTCTCTGGGGTTTAATATTGATCTCAGCTGCGTCAGCCTTGGCTTCTCTGTAGTTACTTCTGATTTTACACTGAAACAGGTCCTATGTCTCAGGTATCTTGTTAAACAAAGTGCTATTCTGAGGCTCAGGTCTTATTCAACATGCACCTTCTTTAACATATTTTTGTGTTTGAATTTTAATAATAAATACCTTAACATGATTTATAGTTTTGTATCACCCTGTATTTCAGTGGAATTCCCTGAGGATAGCCCTTGCCTTTTAATACTTGTATTCTGATTTAATGAAGCAGTGAAACATATGATTACCTTCAGGACCTGTGTAAATCCCATTAACTTCAATTAAGCCTAAGAACATGCTTTAGTGCTTCACTAACCAGGGATGCTTAAGGCTAACATGCACATAAATATTTTGCTGAATCAAGTCCTAGTTTTATTAATTTTTATTCCTGTTTCTCTTTTACTCTGATGATATAATAATTTTGCTCTTGTAGTATCCTTGCACACTGCTTTCAAGTTAGAAGTTACACTGGGACTGAAGGTCTCATTCAGGAGAGGATAAAATTAATCCATTCTGCAGCTGTGAACCAGAGAAGTCCCAGCAAGCTTCCCAGTAAAATGAAAAAGTGATGGTATGCCACTCTGGCTCATAAAAATGTAATTTAAGCATTGCCCTCTCAATAAAAATATCACATTTAGGACACAGTAATCCCCTTCTGAACCTTATCTTACTTTTCAACAGCTCTTTGGACTCTTAGAATTGATGCACGTTGAATTTCCTGTTGGTCAGGTAGCATGACTTTCTGCAGCTCCCTCCCACAACCACAGCTTTGCGCGTCGTTCTAAGCAAGCAATATCCAGTCACAGGTGGGAAGCGGAATCTGTGGTCTAAAATTCAGTAAATTCAGGAGCTTTAAGGTACTTAGTTGACAGACTTCAGAACTACTACTGTTCAGAGCTGTGGCCTTTGCAATATTGCACCAAAATGACTGAAACTTCAAAAATGTTTTTCAGTTGTTTTCTCAAGACTCCTGCCAGAATCTTTGCCTTCTTTTCATACTTTTTTCTTTTAATGAGCTCCTGATTTATGACAAGAAATCACCAGACACCTAGGTTCTCTGGGCTTATTAAAGCAGACAAATTCTTTGGTGTTAGAAAATCATCGTAAGAACATATATTTTTTCCACACTAGATTGAATCATTGTAGGCAAGTGCCCCAATCCTCCTCCCAGCTATATTCTGGAGGCATTTTAGCACAAGGAAAAAATAACCCTTTCCAGTTTCTGGCTCAATAAAGCCAATGTTTTCAGTAGGGGCAGAAGGTTGATTCCTTTCTCATCCCCACAGTGTTCTGCATTTTACCTATATCAAAAGATTTGCTTGCTCTGCCTTAGCATGTACAGTGTAGTTTATCTTCCAAATAGGAGTCATCTTTCTATATTCCATGTCTGAGCTGCACTGGTGATTTATATGCTCTCTGTCTGTTTTCACAATGTCTTTCCTGGCTGTCTTGTATCTCTCCCCTGTGGAGCACTGGGCCTTAGAATCATTGCAGTAAGGACAGGCAATCAGTCTTCTTTAGATACATATTGTATTTTACTGGTGCCTGAGTCTATAGAATGTGCCAATGTCTTTTGTGGTTCTGGAAGGGAAACCTCAGAAATTGTGGAGTTTTGGTTTGGGTAACAGAGGAGCTGGTTGGGACTTTTTTAAACAAAGTGTTCTTTTTTCATTGTTCTTTTCATCAGATAATGCTGAGAATAGATGAGCAAGTTTCAGAAGGAGTTTTGGAGCTGCAGGGTGGTTTTTCTGCTCAGACTCACAGAGCCGTATGTTAGCTTCGGGCTCACTCTTTGGAAGCAGTCTCATTGCAAAACACAGCTCTGCTTCATTCAGATAAGGGATTTAAGACTATAGGGATGGCCACATCAGGCAGCCCAAATACCTCCCAGCCTTTCAGCCTGTCTCACAATAGTCAGTAGTATGTGTCTGCCAAACACATACAGAAATTTTCTGCGCCAGTGCAAATTGGAGTCAGTCATTTGACATGTCTGTAATTAATAGTCCTTGCTTTTTTTCCCCCCATTTTCCCCCATTTCCCCATTTCTAGCCACTTTACGCACAATATAAAATTGTAGCACCTGCAACATCCTGTAAAAAGGATTCACAGAGCTTGTGTGTACCCTGTATGAAGTGTCTTGCATGAGGGATCTCTACTTTGGGCTTGCCAATTGCTATTTTATTTGATAATCTCTAGTTCTTATATGGGAAGAATCCATGAGCTGTTACTTCTATTCACCTTCTTCTTGCCATTCAGTGTTTTATTAGGCCTGTATTACTGCTTCTCCAACCAGAACACTCCTGATCTGCTCAACCTGCTTCATACAGAAACTATTTCACACCTTTTTCCTTCAATGAAATTTATCTGAAACAATTCCAATACAGTCTCCTGTCTGTATCATATCAAATGTGCATGGTCTATCCTCAGGCTACGGAGGGGAATTTTTTGGTAAATAAAGACTTAAATGTTACCTGAAGTAAGGTTTTCCCTGTGGTTTTAGAAAAGTTGAATGCTTCAGTCACAGAAGACATGGATAGTCCTTTCAGTGCTTCAATGAATTTTTTTTTAAACAAGCATACTATTATTTAATACCCAAAGAAAAGATAGCAGTGACTGCGATCACCTCTATAGCCAAAAGAGTTTGGCTTGGAAATAAACATCTTTGGACTGTCTGAGCTGCCTGAATTACCAGGTTATTTCCTTCCGTCTGAAACAAGACTTTCTTTTGCTTTTTTCTTTGAAAGTCCCTTACTTCATCCCACCATAGCATGAGGGGTGAAGAGGGTAAGAAGAGAAATATAACAAGGGACTGCAAAACAGCCAGCTCTGACCTCTGCAGTAAGTGAGACATAATTACAGAAATTTTATGTTCAGTGTGAAAAACATGTCTTCAATTCACTTGCCTAAACATAGATAGTGGGCACCATTTTAGGCAAAACAGGGTACCTGGGACACCAGATAATCTCTTCCCACATAAGGAGAAGCTGTGTCTTTCTAGATTGACAGCTAGTGAGCTGACTAGGTATCTTGAGGGTTTAGAAATACCACAAAACACGTGTTTGGAAATTGTATTGCACATCTTATTTCTTTCATTCTGGTTTTCACTGTCTGTGCCCTGCGTACTTTTTTTAATTTACAGGTGTAGTACAAGTCCTGTACAACACCCATTTGGGTATATTTCTCCTCATTTGTAAAGGATGTGCACAAAATTCCATTCCCTAAAGAAACAGTAGAAACAACAGATAATGCTTGTAACTTACTTGCAGTATCTCAGTTGCTTTCAGCACTCAGGTTGATGTTTCACATTTCTTTGGAAGTCTGCACTCTTGTGACTGTTTCCTCTAAGACTGTTTTAATGATCTTAAGGCAGTCGTTCAACCCTGCATTAGATTGAAGGATTCTAGGTCCATTTGATTTTGACTAGGGTTAGACCTTCCTGTGTCCTTGGGTATTGTTTTCTGCTGTTTCCAGGTATGTCTATACATAAATATATCTTTCACTTAACTTGCTGAATGCAGAAACTTTATATACATCAGTGATAGGTTATTGGTGACAGCCTCGAAAACCTCCCATCTTTTAAGATTTACTCAGAAATTCAGAAGTTACTAGAAATAGATTACAGGGGAGTCAAATGCCTGCAGCTGAACAAAGAAAAAAGACTATCTAAGCAATCCAGTAAGATATACAGATATCCTTTAATACATGTTACTTGCCAATGAGACGTGAATCTATTTTAAGATTCACTTTTCTTTTCTGAGTTAATTGGACCAGATGTAAGTTTTCTCACCAACTCTTCCTTTTCTGCTCATAGACTCCATATAGGCAGCCATAAAATTGTGTGGGTTGGGAGGAACCTCTGGAGACTGTAGTCCAATCTCCTTCCAGTTGAAGCAGGCTGCTCAGGGCCTGGTGCTATCACCCTTGGTGTATCGCCAAGGAAGGACTCTTTAGAGACTCTCTGGCCAACCACTCTAACTGGTTTGGGTTTTGTTTTTTCTACACCTAGTCAAAATTTCCTGTGTTCCAACTTGTGTTTCGTGTGTTGTGGCCCTCTGAGAGCCACAGTGGCCTGTAAGAGGCAGAGCACATTACCAGTCTGAATACCTGTAGAATGTGTGTTACAGGGTGATAGTACTGTAGCCTTGAATGCAGACACACGATTTGAATGATCACTTGAATAATAACAATTTCTGCCTCAACTTCTAGCATTGTCCTTTAAAATGAAACTTTTGAGAGAGAATCACATCTTATATAATGACTTGAGCTTGGGAAATACAGACTGATTTGGATATTAATAAAGTCTTGCTCCTTTGTATTCTATGGATTTGTGTTCTATTTGGATTTGTGTTCTATGTTCACTTACTTCCTTGAAGGTTTTTGAGGAGAACTGGCAAGCAAGCTGGACAGACAGATGAATGGGCAAACAGTACTATTACAACTGTTTTATTTTTGGAAAATCAAACTAAAATGCTATTTTTCCTTTCAAAAATATGTCTTTAAATCCATTTCCTAATAAAAAGAAACTCAATGAATTTACATTTTTTAAAAAATTATTTTCTTTTTAAGTGCAAAATTGGTATTAGATTTTGCAGTTTTTAAGGTCATGTCTATATTAGAAAATGGTGTTCCATGGTATGTTAAAAATGCCTGAAGGGGTTGTCTCTGCTGCCAAACTATTGGAAAAGTCCCCTGCAAGTTTTTGTCCTGTGACAATTACTGGTCTCTCCAAGAGCATCTGGGCATGATTTGGAATCTAGCAGAGACCATGGTTCATTCTCAATAGGCAGTTTTGGAAAGTAAAGAGGATTTGAACAGATATACACACTCTATTCCATAATGTTAGCCTTAATGGGAAAGAATGTTCATTTGCCTGTTAAATTCTACTTGTATGTACTTTGACATCTTTTACCAGATGGAAGTAAACCAATGCAATTAATCTAATTTATTATATATAAAATTATATACTTTATTTCTGGTAGATCTATTTTCGAAAGTCTCACAATTCCCAATACAGAAGGAAGAGTCCATTTCTAATCTCAACATCTTATTCCTTGTTGACTGCAGGTTATTACCTGATGGTGGTGTTTAATTTACTTTTCTCATTTTGCCATAATTAAAAGTATACTTTTTTTCTCAAAGGTCCTGAATCCTTCTTGGCAGCTAGCAGTTACTGATTCATTATCTTTGCTAGAATAGGAATAAGAAATAGAATTGTGTTTGTGGAGAATGATGAACAGTTGTGAATCCAACTTGGCCATTTGAAGTCACAACCAAT